>NW_015660499.1:2061626-2081684 GCF_001515625.1 Sinocyclocheilus rhinocerous | reverse complement strand
ATATATATATATGGCTGAAAAAAGAGATTTATGAGATTATGCTTAAACATGAAAAATAATGAAAAAAAATGTTCTCTTTGAACTACTGTATATTTATTTTTATGATCCAATTGACAGATTTTTTCTTCTTCCAGTTTTAAGCATAAACATTAAAAAAAAGACTCAAAAAGAATATGAAAAAAATACTTTTTATTAGAAAGAAGAATGGAGGGATGGATGGATGGATATTGTATGCTATTTTACTTCACAAGTCCTGATTTAACAATGCCTAGATATTTCTACTGGAAAATGACAAAGATATTGAGAAAGAAAATCACTTTTTGCAGTGTATGAGATACTGTACTTGAGTGTAGACAAAATGCAGAAAGTAGCGAGTGATTTCACTGTTGATTTGTCTCTGCCTATAATATAATAACGCCCATATAGCATTGTCAATTGACATTGTCACTCAAAATGAATGAGTTTAATTTTGGGGCCAGATGGTGTAGTTACCTGCGTTTACCTGCAAACTGTCCTATGCCACCCAACCCAACCGTGACACCTTGAATTTGAACTTGGTTCAAACCAAATGTGAAAACAATCTAATTTTGGGCCGTTTTATTGTTTAATCAGTGCTCCCGCTGGCCTTTCACGACATTTCCATCAGCATATCTGACAGCAGGGGGACATGCAGCGCTGAAACGGCCCTTCAGAGAGATTTTAATCTGAAACCGCTCACTTGTGTGTTGACAGCGTTTCAGCAGGACGCGTGTGAGGCGAGAGATAGAGAGATTCAGACTGCTTTCCACTGCAAAGTCTGTATCGGTTACAATCCAAACAGACAAACGGCTGATGTTAGACACAGTGTTGATGCAGCTTCGCTCGGTGTGCTTGGGAGTTGTTAGGAATGTGTTTCATCTGCTGTTTTTAACTGCTGGAAAGTTACAGACCGTAACCTCGCCTCGCCTTTTCCTCCTCTCGTGTCCAGGCCCGATAACACCTCACAACCCTTGAGCCAATAAACATACAAGACACACAGACTCTCCTACCTTTGTGAGGGTCACGGCCTCTCGAGGATAAAACATGGACGCAGACACAGCCATTAGACCAGTTTCTTCAGCCTGGAGCCTTGAAATGTCAAAATAACACTAAAAATGACACTACTGTTCAAAGGTTTCATTTTCAATAGGACACATTGAATTGATCAAAAGTGACGTTTATAATGTTATAAATTATTTCTGTTTCAAATAAACACTGTTCTTTTGAACTTTCTGTTCATCAAAGATTCCTGAAAACAAAAAAGTATCACTAAAATATGAAGCAGCACAACTGTTTCTCCAGCAGCAAATCAGCATATTAGAGTGATTTCTGAAGATCATGTGACACTGAAGACTGGAGTAATGATGCTGAAAATTCAGCTGCGCATCACAGAAATAAATTACAGTTTACTATATATTCACATAGAAAAAAGTCATTTTAAATAGTAATATAATTTCACAATTTTACTGTATGTTTGATCAAATAAATGCAGCCTTAGTGTGCAGAAGAGACTTTTTTCAGAAAATATTAAAAGATCTTACTGACCTTGATATTTTGAATGGTTTTGTATCTGAATTATCAGTGAGTGCAATAAAGCAAATAAATAGTATTCAAGTTTTGGGAGAGACTTGAATTGAAACAAATATTGAAAAATTCCTAAATCATGACACATTTACTTTAGAAGGAAAATGACTTATGATATTAAGAAAAATTATGTTTTCTGAAAAACATATAAAAATTAAGTGTTTGTGCTTAAAACAAGAAAAAATATCTGCCAATAAGGTCAGAAAAATAATCTTGTTTTACCCCTGAAATTGATTTAGTTTAATAATGGTCTAGATTGACATGAGGGTCAGAAAATCTCATCATCATTGGCTGAACTATTTCTCTGAACCCTTTGTGAACTTCTGCAGAGACCAAAGGTTTATTAGTGTACTTTATAGCATCTAGGTTATATTTGGATATTTGATAAATGCACCTTCTCGGCAAATCTTTATCAGTAGCCATAAACCCCTAATGCATGACTGACAGAGATTTAACAGTCTATATCTTGGCAATCAGATAGTCTGCTGTATGTGACCTAAGATAGAATAGAATATATCTGATATAGAGCACAATCTGAAGAATATGAAAAAAGTGAATAACCTGAGCAAACTAAGGACAGCTAGAAAGTAAATACAGATTATTATATAAAACAATTTTCTATAAAATGATGACATTATAAAAATACAAGAACAATGTAAAGCTGCACCAGCAAAACTGTTATTAATATATTAAAATGTATTACATTATTATTTTGTGATGATTTTGTGAGAGATCCTGGCTGATTGCTGGTTAGCTGTATTTTCAGCATCATTACTGCAGTCTTCAGTGTCACATGATCTTCAGAAATCATTCTAATATGCTGATTTGCTGCTCGCGAAACATTTCTGATTATTATCAATGCTGAAAACAGTCGTGCTGACGAATATTTTTGTGAGTCAGTAATACTTTGAAAGAAATTAATACTTTTTTTCATCAGGGACACATTAAATTGTTCAAAAGTGACAGTAAAGACATTTATAATGTTACAAAAGATTTCTATTTCAAATAAATGCTGTTCTTTTGAACTTTCTGTTCATCAAAGATTCCTGAAAACAAAAAAGTATCACTAAAATATGAAGCAGCACAACTGTTTCTCGAGCAGCAAATCAGCATATTAGAGTGATTTCTGAAGATCATGTGACACTGAAGACTGGAGTAATGATGCTGAAAATACAGCTGCGCATCACAGAAATAAATTACATTTTACTATATATTCACATAGAAAAAAGTCATTTTAAATAGTAATATAATTTCACAATTTTACTGTATGTTTGATCAAATAAATGCAGCCTTAGTGTGCAGAAGAGACTTTTTTCAGAAAATATTAAAAGATCTTACTGACCTTGATATTTTGAATGGTTTTGTATCTGAATTATCAGTGAGTGCAATAAAGCAAATAAATAGTATTCAAGTTTTGGGAGAGACTTGAATTGAAACAAATATTGAAAAATTCCTAAATCATGACACATTTACTTTAGAAGGAAAATGACTTATGATATTAAGAAAAATTATGTTTTCTGAAAAACATATAAAAATTAAGTGTTTGTGCTTAAAACAAGAAAAAATATCTGCCAATAAGGTCAGAAAAATAATCTTGTTTTACCCCTGAAATTGATTTAGTTTAATAATGGTCTAGATTGACATGAGGGTCAGAAAATCTCATCATCATTGGCTGAACTATTTCTCTGAACCCTTTGTGAACTTCTGCAGAGACCAAAGGTTTATTAGTGTACTTTATAGCATCTAGGTTATATTTGGATATTTGATAAATGCACCTTCTCGGCAAATCTTTATCAGTAGCCATAAACCCCTAATGCATGACTGACAGAGATTTAACAGTCTATATCTTGGCAATCAGATAGTCTGCTGTATGTGACCTAAGATAGAATAGAATATATCTGATATAGAGCACAATCTGAAGAATATGAAAAAAGTGAATAACCTGAGCAAACTAAGGACAGCTAGAAAGTAAATACAGATTATTATATAAAACAATTTTCTATAAAATGATGACATTATAAAAATACAAGAACAATGTAAAGCTGCACCAGCAAAACTGTTATTAATATATTAAAATGTATTACATTATTATTTTGTGATGATTTTGTGAGAGATCCTGGCTGATTGCTGGTTTCCAGCTGTTGTAAATGATTTAATTATTCTAGTGAGCTAAAGTTAGTTGTACATGACTGTAGAGTGTAAATAACAATTGAGATCATATGTGACCCTGGAGCACAAAAGCAGTCTTGTATTTTTGGCTATTGCTACAAATATACCCCAGCGACTTAAGACTGGTTTTGTGGCCCAGGGTCACATATTCTGTCCTAAAATGAAGAGATGCAGAGATAGAAAAGCCATGCAGAGCAAATAAGCCAACAAGCTGCATCTACTGCATTCTCATGCCGCTGATTAACACATAAATACAGAAAACAACATTTTTGGCCAGTTTGGTTCCCAATTTAACAAATGTTCAGTACCCTCTGTTTTCTTTTAAGAGCTAGCCCAAAGACTGTGTGAGCGAGCATCCTGAACCAGTCGAGCTTGTTAAAAGTGAATCCGTGCACAAACCAGCTGTGTTTGTAGACAGACAGCTACCAAAGCAATGGTGTTACAGAGTCAAAGTTAAAATGACCTTCCTTTCCTTAACGTTAAACTCTTGCTGGTAATACACATCATTCAGGTTCTGTTGAGGGGTCAAAGAGTCCTTAAACTAATGAAGCCTTAGTTAAACTCAGGCTCAGATGAACACATTTCTCTCTGAAGTCCAAAGAAAAAATTTGAAATTTTGAAATATTTTCAAAATTATTTTGCATGAAAAAAAAACTACACCTACTTGAGGACTATTATGACTTGTTAATTTTTCATTACAAATAAGCATCTTTTGTCTGTTTACTGTAATGCATCCAGATATTTTAATTAATATATTTTTATTTTTTTGTAATTAAACTTTTGAGTTTAATGTTTAAATCTTATTTGGCTCAACAGAATTATTACTCAAGTAAAGTTTTTTTTTTTTTGTTAGTTCAACGGTTATTTTTTATTTGATTTTTTCTATTTTAATACTGTAATTCAATATGAGTGTTAAAAACTACTTTAAATAGGTCATTCTCATGAAACTTGTCCAGAGCATGTCTGCATCACATTTCATCCCAAAATCATAAAAATGTAGGACCATTTATATATATATATATATATATATATATAGATAGATAGATAGATAGATAGATATTTGTTTTGCATTTTGGTATTATTTTCATGACAAATAAGCACATTTTCACACCAATTTCTCATTACCATAATGCATCCAGAGTTCTTATTTTTGAGTTGCTTTTTTTTTTTGCCAATTTGCCATTATTCTCAATGCTTTTGAGGCTTAAAACTTAAAAAATAAAGTAGAAATGTTGTCTTGGCAACTAAATGAAAATAAGATTTAAGTACTAAAATTACTAACACAGAAAAATATATAGAATTTGTTGAAAAAAATAAACTAATAAAAATGTCAACCGCAAAATTTCTCAAAACTAAAATTAAAACTGAATATATAAAAATAAAAGCTTATAATAGTATATAAATAATACTGAAATAACACTGAGTGTAAAAAAAATGTTTAATGTCATTATTCTTTGCTATTTGAACATTTTCAGTACTCTAATCAGCATGTATATTTGATATTTATTTGGCATTGCCACCAGGCAAGATTATATTATTTCTAATATTAAAAAGTTATATTAAGGTTCATATATTGTCCCAGAAAAATGAATCTATTTTTAAAATATTGTTGTTGTTTTTTTTTCAGATATTGTGTAATCTTTTAAATGACTTTCATAATAGAGTGTTAAATCTGCATCAGTTATCATCAAATAATATAATTGTTATTCTAAATGGTGATTCTCATTCTCACTAGATTAGATCTTAGATTTTAATTTTTTGCTTGTCTGATTTTCTTTATGTAAAATGCATTGTTTAGTTTTTCAGTTGATGTTAGGGTCAGAATGTGTCTCTGATGTGAGATGACCTCATCTACACTCAGAGTTGTGCCGGGTTTGTCGTCATCAGCGGAGGCGGAGACTCCTGTGACCCCTCCAACCTATCAGAGCCACAGAAACACAGAGCACGGATGAAGCAGATGAAACGGAATTTCCTGACCTCAAGCACAAAACACCGCAGGTTTGTGCTCACTGTCAACACACGCTGAACGTTTCTGGTTTAAGCGAGAATAACACGCAGCGTATTTACTCAAGCTGCCCACACACAGCTGTTCTGAGGACATTCAAGGGCCCTCGCTTTCTCATAGAGCTTAACTGTGAGGGATTCAATGAGTAACAGTAACACAATATCAGAAACTGGAGGTCAAATCATTTTAAATGTGGTCAGTGTTGAAGACACACAAACGGGTTACATGCTTTTCATTTGACTGATATTCACTTCTATTTGCAGATGGGAAATTGATAACATTTCCGTTTATACATTTCCCCCCGGTTTCACAGACAAGGCTTAAGCCTAGTCCCAGACTAAAATGTAATTCTGTAAAGTTAAGCTAGTTAAGCTTCACGGCATGGCGGCGGCGGCGGCAACAATACTACAGCGAGAATAAAAGTTAAGCCTTCTTTCTTTGCGTGAACATTTGGGCGGCGTTATGCAAATCTTCCCACATCGTGACGTAGACATGTGGGGGCGTGTTCGAACGAGCCGTTTTAGGTAGGTGTGGCTAACTCTTAACTTTTATAAAGAATATCTCTTTGGATTTGAGACTTTAGTCTTTGCAACTTTACAGATCTTCTTTATGCACCAAGAGCTTGTAACACTCTAAAGAGAAAGGAAAAATTGAAATCGCATCATATGACCCCTTTAAATTTTACTAATTTTTACAGATTGTTAATATTTATTCTTTATATATTACAGTTCTACAGTGCTAGGGCATAATACATAAACATTGCAATAATTAAAATGTATATTAATTTTGAATAATAATTTAGCAATAGGATAGAAATGGATATTTATTTATTTAACATTTTATGCAATCTATGTGTATTCAGCTATTTATTTTATTCAGAACTGGGTTATTAAAGTTGAATAAAATTAAAACCATTAAAAAAATTCGTTACTTGAAATACAATAAAAAAAAAATTTCTTTTTATTTTTTTAGTTTATTTCAGCTAGTGGCCAAGCCAAAATTTCTAATTTTAATTTAATTTAGCTCGTAGTAAAAATAACTAAAAGTTAATAAAAACAATAGAGACATATTTTTAAAAAATGTCAAAAACACAACAAAATTACTAAGATTTCAACTAAAATGAAAATGAAAAAGGATAATAATACTAATACCAATAACACTAAAATATTACTAATAATGAAATACCATTTATAAGCTTGCCCTAAAGTTGTTAAGGCATGTTTTGTCTAAAAATAAAAATGCATTAAATAAATAGACCATTCACAAGTCAACATCACAGCTTACATCCCACCAGTCTCACTCAACAGTATTTATTTTTATTTTTTGTAGAATATAAAATGCAATCAAGTCCATAAAGATGTCAAACGTGTTTTAGTCATTCAGTGTTTTCCCGTCATCTAGTGTTTATGAAGCGTATTGCAGTCGAAACTTTTTTGACTTGAGTGTAATCAATCATATACGCAAATTAATTACTAACTGATATTTTGGCCATTAATTGTTGTATATTACTTAGTTTGTAAGAAGGAAAGCTTTCATGCTGGAAATTTAGTTTTTTATCATCCTCTGTTGGCTGAAACTTCCACTGGTTTCCTAGCAACCGCTACAGACACGTGCACTGTCCTGACAACAAACACCACACACAGCTTGTTTACAGCATATGTGTGGGATTGTTATGGAGGAGAGGTGAGTGCCATCTGATACTTTATAAACTTTGCAAATGTGAATACCATTTCTAATGTTCAGAATGATTGTTTCTGATTTAGACTGGAGAATTATGAGAATTGTGCCAGAAGAATTCAGGCGTACTGGAGATGTTTTAGGGACAGACGGCTCTTCAGGCTCCTGATGAACACTGTACGCTCAGCGGTAAGCTCTTATAACAATGTCTCTCCGGCAGAATTTTGTGTGTGAATTATTACAATGTTATTACCTTATTATATTTCACAAATGATTAAAAAAGAGAAAGTAACACATTGAACTGAACAAAACATTTTGAAGTAGAAAAAAATTAAATAGCATTTTCTTCTAAACTGTGTGTGTGTGTGTGTGTGTGTGTGTGTGTGTCTCAGGAACAGTGTCTGGCATCAGCAGTTCTGCGTCAGCTCAGTCCCAGAGAAGCTGAACTGCTGAAAGACCCCAGTCTGAAGTGCAAGATCAGATTCAGGTATGAACTTCATACAAAACATCATCAAGCAGGATTATAAGGTGGACCAGAAGCTGTCTTATGCAATAAAAGACCTGCTTCAATCTTAACCCACTCTGAAAAAGATTTACTGGAACAAAACATGTGACAACTAGCCCCTGTCTCCCTGATATATTAACTTCTGTTCAGGTTTGCAGGTCCTCGGTTTCCACCTTCACTTGTCTTTAAGATTTTCCACATTGGAGGAGGAGGACACTATCTGTCTGGCAAAAAAGTCTTTTCTCCCTCCAACCAGGTCATGAATGCTGGTCCAGTGTTATTTCAGCATCACTGCAATATTAGTATAGTTTTTATTAATATTTTCAATTAGTTTTTATTTTGTTATTTTACATTTTCATTTTGAGTGAGTTAAAAATTGTAATCATTTTGTTGTGTTTTTATCATTTTTGATTGTTGTTTTTTTAATATGTCTAGTTTTTATTTATTTTTTATTTTTATTTCAGTTTTAGTTTTAGTTATTTATCAAGCTAAATTAAAGTGAGAAATGTTGCCCTGGCAACTAGTTTAAAAAAAATTTTTTTTCGTTTTTGTTGTTGTTATCGTTATTTTATTTCAAGTGACATTTTATTTATTTATTTGTTTTTTTAGTTTTAGTTTTAACTATATAATCCTGTACTGGTCTTGGATCTGCTTTATTCTGATGCATCCTAGTTTCAGTTTTAGTTTGAGTTATTATCAAGCTAACTAAATTAAAATGAGAAATGCTAGTTTAAATAAAGATATTTAAATAGTTATATTTAAATATTTTTCCAGTTAATTTACAGATTTTATCATTATTTTTTTATGATCCAAGACCATTATTTCACCATTACTTTTACCATTTATTTTATTTCAAGTAACAATTTTTTTTGTATAGTCTATAATCTATCTATAATCTATAATAATTTTTTGTATAATCTATAATCCTGTGCTGGTCTCAGATCAGATCAGTTTATTTTTATACATCCTAGTTTTTGCAAAAATAAAAAACAGTTTACTATGAGAGCAAAAAATGCATGCATTTTAATGATTGCACTATGTATGTCTGCATCAACAGGCCACAGCCGACACCTGCAGAATGATGGGAAACAGAGCATTTATGGATCTCATTTCAATGGATGAGTTTCACAGAGCCGCCATTGAACCGCAAGATGTGATTTGCATGAGAGACTATATGCAGGTAGATGAAAAACACCCTTCAGGCTATATTCACAGCCCAGTTCTGTGACGCAGTCATGCTGTTGTGTTGCTCGTTCACCCTTTTCTCCCACTCAGTATTCCAGCCACCTGGATGAGCTTCCAGCATGTGTAGGAGGAAGGGAAAACGGATGGAGGTTCCTGTCTCTGAAGGTGCTGTCCCGGGACGTCATGCTCAGAGAGGGTGTGAAGCCAGGAACAAGAAGCAGGTTGAAGACGGTATTGCCGTTTAGACGTCTCGCCCACTCTCATTTTGCTGGACAGCAGCTCTCACACAGGTATTCAGTTTCAGCTTGTATTCTAGTCTCTAACAAAAGTCTCACTCTTGGACCCCAGAAACAAACCAAATGCCAAAGTTAAAGAATAATATAAATAAAAAATGTGCTTAAAGGAATAGTTCACCCCAAAAAAATGACAATTTGCTGAATTTTACTCATCCTCGTTCCAAAATGTAGATGAGTTTGTTTCTTCATCAGGTTTGGAGAAATGTAGCATTGCATCAGTGTCTCAGCAATGGATCCTCTGCAGTGAATGGGTGCCGTCAGAATGAGAGTCCAAACAGCTGATAAAAACATCACAATAATCCACACCACTCCAGTCCATCAATGTAGTGATGCTACATTTCTTCAAATAAAGAAATAAACTCATCTACATCTCGGATGGGCACATTTTTGGGTGAACTATTCCTTTAACATTATTCTGATGTGTCTTTCTCACATTACAGAGGTTCCCGGGTCTCTACACGACAATCTGCCCGTGCTCAAAACACTGCGGCTCGCAAGAGACGCCTCTACGGCCTGAGTGAGGCTGAAAGAGTATGCTTCATTTTTTATAATACTTTTAAGATGTAGTTTTTGCATCTGTCTAAACATATAGTCTTTGGTTTCCCATCACTTTTAATGCCAACTGTAGAAAAAATTTAGAAAAAAAGTAACCTCAACACTAGGCTAAATAGACCAAAAAGTTACTTTACAATAAGGTTCCATTTGTTAACATGAGTTAACTACATTAGATAACATTAATGAAAAAATACTCCTATTGCATTTATTAATCTTAGTTAATTTCAACATTAACTAATATATTTTAAAAAGTTGTAATATATTATATTATTTAATAGACTTGAGCTAACATGAATTGACAGTTGTATTTTTGTTAACTAACACAAAAAAAGATGAATAAACATCGTAAGTAACAAATGGTTTGTTCATTGTTAGTTAGTGTTAGTTAATCCATTAAGTACTGTTAACATATGGAACCTTATTGTAAAGTGTTACCGATATATATCTAAAATATACAACGGTGACAGTTGAGAGGAACACAAACTAGGTGACAGAAATGGAGAAAAAATTTATTAGAAAAATGACATGTTTATGAAATTATTGAAATGATGATTTATGTGAATTTGCTCTGGGACCAAATACAGTTTGCTGAGAAAGTGGACATCAAGATCGTTCTGCCATCAGTCGAGACGGAAGACTACAACTCATCCGAGTCTGAATGGGAGGAAGAGGCTGAGAAACTGTGCAACTGGTCAAAACAACTGAACATAGATGCTTTAGAAACACCTGCATTCATTCAGATGGAGAAATAACATTTTACACTAGGAGATGCACTGATTTAGGTTTGATTTTCAGTGAATACTACAACCTAGTGCATTATTCTGTGATGCTTTAATTGAAAATTAATGTTACCTGTGCAACTGGTCAAAACCAACTGGATATCGATGCTGTTGAAACACCTGAGCTCGTGTAAATGGAGAAACAATGTTTTATAGTTGTAGAGGTCCGGATTAATGTCAACACATGGTGACAGTATTTGAACATTTTGGCTCTTGCGTTATCCCACTTCTCATGCATGCACTCTCTAAAGACTGTACTGTACAGTAGTAATTTTCTGCACATTTTTAATTCTCATTAAATATATACACCACGTGCAACGAGTTGCATCCAAGCATGACCAGAAGATGTATTGCATCATTCAAACCTTACGCACAACTGTTTGTGTGTTGCCTTAATTTCCAGACTCTCTTCTTGTTGCAGTCTTTTGCAAATTAAAGGAACATGCACGTCCGTCAATAATCTGTTCATATTTTTTAGTGTCATATTCGTAAGTCTTTCTGCCTTTCTGCCTTCATTTTTATCTATTTGCATGCATGCACACCTGCTAAACATGAAACAAAAATCCTCATGCAAGGAAAAAAATAAAACGAACCTTTTTTTACTAAATATGGGATAAAACTAAAAAATGTCAGTTTTTCAGTTGTGATAATG
This sequence comes from Sinocyclocheilus rhinocerous, assembly GCF_001515625.1. Lineage (NCBI taxonomy): Eukaryota > Metazoa > Chordata > Actinopteri > Cypriniformes > Cyprinidae > Sinocyclocheilus > Sinocyclocheilus rhinocerous. The sequence continues at coordinate 2,070,259 of NW_015660499.1, read as the reverse complement.
TATTAAATGAACTACTGTGATGCTTGTGTTTAAAATTTGTGAGTTTAATATTTTATATAATACTTTGTGGGCATGAAAACATAGAATGACCCAACCAGTGGGCACTTTTAAGGGCCAAAACAATGAAAACATACATCTTTAATGTTAATACTTCAGTAAATGAAGTTTAAACAGTGAGATAAAAAGATGCTTATGCAGTTGGAATTTCTATTGAAAAATTACACCATGCATGCATGATCAAAAAACTATTAAATATGAAACAAAAAAGCCTCTTGCAAGGACAAAAAAAAAGTATTTTATTTAAAATAATGTGACCCTGCCTGGACCACAAAACCAGTCATAAGTAGCACGGGTATTTTTGTAGCAATAGATAACAATAGCCTACATTGTATAGGTCAAAATTATTGATTTTTCTTTTATGCCAAAAATCATTAGGATATTAAGTAAAGATCATGTTCCATGAAGATATTTTGTACATTTCCTACCATAAATATCAAAACTTAATTTTTGATTAGTAATATGCATTGCTAAGAACTTCATTTGAACAACTTTAAAGGCGATTTTTTGCACCCTCAGATTCCAGATTTTCAAATAGTTGTATCTCAGCCTAATATCGTCCTATCACAACAAACCATACATCAATGGAAAGCTTTTTTTTTAAGCTTTCAGATGATGTATAAATCTCAATTTCACAAAATTGACCCTTATGGCTGGTTTTGTGGTCCAGAGTCACATTTTGATTTGGGTTTAGAGATAGGAAGAATGTTTAAAAAAGAAAAGAAAGAAAAAAAAACACCTGGGATGTTTCATAATAAATTGCCAGTCTCTCGGTTTGGATATTGTGACAGATGAACAGATTTGATTTTTGATATTTTATTTAAGACAGGTGATGTGGGCATGCAAATGCTGTGCCAACCAGTGGGCGCTTTTAAGGGCCAAACAATGAAAACATACATCTTTGATATTAACAATTAGGCCAATGATGTTTAAACAGTGCGTTAAAAGCATGCTTATGCATTTGGCACGATCATTTTCGCTGTCGCTCGCCGTTAGCTTCGCTTTCTCCGGGTAAATGTTGTTCACCGGCCTTCCGCGTTTTCCTGCGGCTCTGCGCAGTGACGTGTCGCGCTGACGGCGGCTCGCGCTGTGGAGGAGCAGCGGGCTGCAGCGCGTCTGTCTGCGGAGCTCCGCCCTCCCTGCGCACTCCGCGGCCCGCCCAGCGCCCGCTAACTCCCGCTCCAGCCCTGCCCGAGTCTGGGGGAATCCGACGGCCTGCCTGCCTGCCTGGGGAAAATCTGGAGGCCGCCCCGCGCTTCGATCTACGGTAAGCGCGCCGATACCGACGAACCGGACCGCGCGGGTTTCATCCCGCCCGCTCGTTGCACACGCGCGTCAGGTTTATGCGCGGTTATTGCACGTTTTGTTGCATTGTGTTGCGCGTCGCGACTAGAGACGCGAGGCCTCGGATTGGCCGCCGGGCCCCGGGCCTTACGCAGGCCGCAATCGGGCCTGAAGCGCTGGGGGTTGGGTTATTGTTTATAAATGCCCCTGCATGCACGCGACACCAAACGCCCCTTTGTTTTTAAAGCAAAGCTCGCGCGTATGCATGCATGCGTGGGAATCAAACGCGCGATGTGTTATGGCTCAAAATGGCGCGCGCAGGGCAGGCAGGTTTTGTTTTCAGTGGAAGAGGGAAATTATGGTCACAAGGCGCCATGATTATGTCCGGTTTCAGGTGCTGAAATACGAGGAAACCTTCAGCGCGCGGGGGGTTGGGAAGCTTCGGCGCGCGCTGCTGCACGCATTCTTCTCAAATGCATGAAGCTTCGAGTGTTTCCTGACATGCACGAAGCGTTTAATGCACTTTGCGTTGCGTTTAAAGACGCGTTGCATCATTTTATTAAATGCACAACCGTTTATTGGTGCTCATTTTTAATTTCCAGTCGCTCTTCTTGTCGCAGTCATTTGCAAATTAAAGGGACATGCACGTCCGTCAATAATCTGTTCATATTTATTATTAGTGTCATATTCATAAGTCTGTCTGTCTGCCTCCGTATTTATCTGTCTGTCTGTTCGCATGCACGCTTGTCTGTTCAAACCTATTGCATGTTTACATTATGACAACTAGTTCTTGAAGCCTGTCGCATTGTATGATCCTCCCAGTTCTTATGCTATAAAGGCTCCATTCTGTGTTTACTTTTTATGAAAGTAATTCTGCTATAAATGATTGTTTAACTCTTTTATTCTCTTTTTGTCATAAATGGTCTCTATCAGACATTCTGGATGAATTGTGTGTGTTGTTGTGATAGTTGTGCCGTGGCCAATGAAGAATAAAGACGATGGATGAGGAGGTGACAAGGCTTGCTCTCCGTTCCCAAGAGCCAAAGATTATACTGCATGGCTCAGGTAATAAAGAAACCGTGTTGCTCACTCATTTGTATGGGTCTGGAACACTTAATGCCAATGTTGTGTTATTATCATTCTAGAGAGCATTTGATTGGACAAAACCGTATTTTTGATTACAGATGAGAGAGAATGTAAATATTGAATTGATATTTTTATAATGAAAAATTGTTTACATTTTCAGGAATATTTCAGGAATGTGAATATGAATAATCATTTTAAATACAAATAACTTTCTTTAATAATGTTGAATTATAATTATATATATATATATATATATATATGTATATGTGTGTATATGCACACACATATTATATTTAATTCATATTTTTATTTATATTGTTTAATTATAAATTATAATTATTAATGATGAATAATAATTCTTACATGTTTTGCATTATTATTAATAATTACTAATAATACAAATATATTAAATGGGATCAAAAATATATAAAAATATACATAAATATACCTGATTAAAATTTACATAATTGAAATAAATCTGTATGATTAAAAACATAATTTCACACAAACACAAATATATTAAATGGCATAATGCGAAATAAAAATATATAAAAATATTATTGTTTTTATAATTTAATTATACTATAATTAAAATTAGTTATATTAATTATAAATGTACATTCATATGCATTATTTATATTTAGTGTATATTTAATTATGAGCAATTATTAAGAGTTTTAATTTAATTATTATTAATATATTAAGAGTCTCTGGGCAACAAAATATATTTAAAAATTATTACATTGAAAAATGTTTTTAGAATATATTACTATAATAAATTATAATAATGGATATAATGACTTATAATGAATATTTTAATATAATTACATTTTGAAATGTATATAATTATAATAAAAAGTATGTAATTATGTTATTTAAGTAATACATATGAATGTATTTATATGTAATTATGAATTATAATAATAATTATTATATAATAATTATGATGTGTGCTTTTATTGTTGTCAGTTTTTTTTCTCTATTATTATTATTGTGTCAAAAAGCTGACATAAAGCAGTATGTATCTATATGTGACCCTGGAGCACAAAAGCAGTCTTAAGTCGCTGGGGTATATTTGTAGCAATAGTCAAAAATACATTGTATGGGTCAAAATGATCGATTTTTCTTTTATGCCAAAAATCATTTGGATATTAAGTAAAGATCATGTTCCATGAAGATATTTTGTAAATTTCCTACTGTAAATATATCAAAACTTAATTTTTGATTAGTAATATGCATTGCTAAGAACTTAATTTGAACAACTTTAAAGATGATTTTCTCAATATTTAGATTTTTTTGCACCCTCAGATTCCAGATTTTCAAATAGTTGTATCTCGGCCAAATATTGTCCGATCCTAACAAACCATACATCAATGGAAAGCTTATTTATTCAGCTTTTGGATGATGTATAAATCTCAATTTCACAAAATTGACCCTTATGACTGGTTTTGTGCTCCAGGGTCACGTATGTAATTGAACCGTAGTAACCAGCGGTCGTTATGAAGTGTAGACAGTAGTTTTGAGCAGTAGTTGTGTGTGTTGTTGCAGATGAGGGAGGTGCAGGGGAGGAGGAGGAGGAGTATGTGGTGGAGCTGCAGGAGACGGTGCTGGTGTCAGAGGTGGAGGGTGAGGCCGTGTCTGTCCAGGGCTTCTCCTCCGACGAGCTCGTCATCCAGGACGCAGTGGAGGACGTGGTCGCCGAGTACGTGCACTGCGACGACGACGAGGGCGTTGCCATGGAGACCTGCGTGATGTCACTGGAGGGTGAGGAGGAAGAGGAGGACGGCGTTGCCATGGCAGAGATGACGGAGGAGAGGGACCCTGAGCACGACTCGGACGGCTGCGGAGATTACCTCATGATCTCCTGTAATTCACCCAATCATTCAGTCACTCGTTCTTTCTGTCGCTTGATTCGCTCATGCGTTCGTTTGGTTCAGTTTATTGTTTCAAATGCAGTTTTCAACTTAATTCAACCTAATTCAACTTAAACTCATTCCAGTTAGTTGCCAGGCAACATTTTCTTTTTGTTTGTTTGTTTGTTTATCAACACCTTAAATTTGTCATTTGTCATATATAACAATTCATTCTTATTACTTTTTACAGTATTATGCAATATAATATTTTATAATATAATTTTTTTTTAGTGCCTAGTTAGATACCAAGGCTGCATTTTCTTTTTAGTTTTTCATCTAATGCTTGTGTTTTTTGTTACTTTTTTATATCTTCAGTTTACTTTTTTTTTTTTAAGTTGCATTTTATTTAGTTATGTGCTTTTGCCATAGTTATTAGTTTTTGTAATATTTCATAATATCACTTGTTTTTTGATATTTCTTCAATTTATTTCATTCTTTTGTAATTTTAGTAAAGCTGTTTTTTAATTTTTTTAATATCTTCAGTTTTACAAAAATACATATTTTTTAGTTATGTGCTTTCATCATTGATAGTAGTTTTTATAATATTATGTAATATAATAATTTATATTATGATTTGTTTTTGATATTGAGTTTTGCTTCATTTAAGTTTTATTTTTATGTTGGTCATCAATGTTTGTTTCATTTTCGTTTTAAAATGTTATATTTTCAGTTTTTCATTTTTCAAAAAATAATTTTAGTTTAGTTGTGGTTTTGTCAGTTTGTTCATTTGCCAGTTCATTTGTTAAAGTTGTTTATTTATTAAATCAGTTGTTTGTTTGTTTGTTTATTCATTCAATTATTCGTTCATTTGTTTCTGTCTGAATAGTTTGGACAACATTTTCAAGCTGGACTGAATTATCCAAAAATAGACATTAACACATGATTTTTTTTTTTTTACATTTAATATTTAATAAGTAGTATTTTATTTTACCAAAGTTTTGTCTCCTTTCTTTTTTATCATAATCCTAAAAATGCTTCTGATCGAAGTATTCTCTGTTCATTATGATAAGTGTGTTCTTCCTCCTGTAGTGGACGAGGCGGGTAAGATGGTGTCTGGAGACGGAGAGGAGGTGACGGTCGAGGGGGCGATAGATGATCAGGAGGTGGAGAAGGATGAGGACGGACAGGAAGTCATTAAAGTTTACATCTTTAAAGCAGACTCTGGAGAAGATGACCTTGGTGAGTGAACAAGAGATTTGAGCCAGCGCTACTTTGGTATTATTTCTATACAATTAAAGTATTTAGAGTTAGGGTGTACTCACACTAGGCGTTTTGAACCGCGCACGAGCGTTTAGCCGTCCCTGGCCCGGTTGGAAGAGGTGGGCCAGGGCACGGTTTGGTTGGGCTCGGGTGCGGTACGCATGCAGTGTGAGCGCTAACAGATACTATTTTGTGTGCGCTACTGTCATCATTACGACCGCAAACAGATACTATTACTACTACTACACTACACTTTTCAATTAATTTAGATGAATCAAGTATATTTAGGTTTATAATGGCTCTGGTTCTTACCTTATTGATGAACAGGAAATGTAGTTTGCGAGTAAAGCTGCAAATTATTTCATTAACGTCAGCTGCCTCCGTAATAATTTTCTGGTAGGCTACATACAAGTGAAAATCAATGCACAGCATAAATTATAAATCAATTATTATTAATTATTCGACAGAATATTAGCGAAAGTGTTATACTTATAATACTATACTTACATATATATATATATTATATAATAATAATAATATATATATAATAGTTGCCAGGGTGTTGTTATGCAGTTACTATGGTGTTTCGAATTTTTTGTTTCTCATTATGCAGTTGCCAGTTTGTTGCTCGTTGTGTGTAGGTTGTTGCTATGCTGTTAATATATATTTTTTTATGTTTTGAAGCTTGTTATGTGGTTGCTAGGGTGTTGCTTTGCGGTTACTAAGGTGTTTTGAATGTTTTGTAGTTCGTTATGTGGTTGCCAGGGTGTTGCTATGCAGTTGCTAAGGTGTTTTGAATGTTTTGTAGCAGGGTGTTGCTATGCAGTTGCTAAGGTATTTTGAATGTTTTGTAGCAGGGTGTTGCTATGCAGTTACTAAGGTGTTTTGAATGCTTTATATATATATATATATATATATAATATGTATAATACTGAAAGTATTATATTAAATATTTTATTTATTTTATATTTAGGATTTATAATAGTTTTAGTTGACAGTAGCAGCACTGTTTTGGGCCCATTGACGAAACCTTGAGTTCAATGATTACAAAGAAATTGAAACTCAAACTGCAGGTTCACATACTCTCCTGGGTCTTTCTTGGGCGTTTGCCACAACTTTTCATTTCTGATCCAATTATGATGCATCATGATTGTGGAGATTTGTATCCCAATGTGTATCATATTTAAAGGTGCTCAGCCAGACTAAAACATTTTTAATTTTTACTTCAGGGTGAGTGAAAATGTTGCCAGGGCAAGTTAAAAAATCTGCAAAACAAAACAAATCCTTATTTTTTTGTTGATGCTGTCTGTCATTTTAATAGCTTGAGATGAGGATGTAGTCCAGTAATAGGACTGGTTGTTTAGCGCTGTATCTGTGTGTAGGAGAGGCGGTGGATCTCGGTGAGAACGAGGCGGTGGCTCTGGCTGAGCCTGTGGTCCGGCCGCTGAGAGAGAAGATGGTCTACATGTCTGTGGGAGACGCTCATCACACACAGACTGATGGTGAGAAATCTATATAGTGATTCACACTGATATAACCATACAATAACATGTTTGCTTGATATTGGCTGCAGAAGCTCAAATAAACATTGTTTTTGCTCAAAGCGCTTTGCTCTTTCTGTGCTACAAATGTCAAATTTGGGGAACATGTCAAACCAGCACTGCAACCACTGCAGACATTGAGGAGCACATGTTTCTCAATGTCTGATTCCTTTGGTTCCAGTTTTGAAAATGTAGTTATCATTGTCCCAAATGTACTCCTCTCTGATTTTTAAGCTGCAAAATGCAATAATAGCTTTTCAAAGATGGAACTCTGATTTGAAGCACTGAAACGGCATGAGACTTGTGTGGTGGATGTCATCGTTAATGTCACGATGTAGTTTTAGACGCTGTTATTGTGTGTTTATCCATAGTTTATGTGCAGTTTGCGGTGTTTTGTGCACAGGTGGGTCTAAGCTCTCGGATGAGGTGTACATGGAGGTGGTGGTTGGAGGAGAGGAGCCGGTTCCTCACGACAGACCGTATGACAGCACTGCCCTCAGCAAGGACTTCATGCCCGTCGCGTGGGCCGCTGCATACGGTCAGGAGTCCGCATTTCACTGACCCTACAAATCCAGATCATGTAGTATAACTGCAGCCTAAACGGTTGAGCTGGGAAAATAAATCGATGAATCGAGAAATGATTCAGCATCGATTCTGAGATTTTCCGAATGCATCGCGATTCTTTCTCGAGTCGATTCTGAGCTTAGTTTTGACACTGCATACAGCCGTACTCTGCTAGTTTCCAAATCCTTACAAGCGAATTACAAGGGTGTTCACAGTGGGCTGTTTACATTAATCTTTCGCCATAAAAGCATTCTGAGCCGAAGTGAAATTACATGACTCAGCCGAACGCACAAGCGCTCTTCTTCATGAGCATTTGAGTGTGCGGATAAAAACTAGATTAGAGCACCATGTGCTGTTAAAATCTAAACTCAGAATCGATTCCAGAGAGAATCGCGATGCATGCATTCAGAAGATCTCAGAATCCATCCACGAATCGATTCTGCATCGATTTATCGTCGCAGCCCCACTAAATAGAGTCTATTAACTACAAACAACACGCTGCATGCATATGGGCGTTATGAAATGTAGGCCTGAGTATTGACACAAATTTCACGATTCGATTTTGAATCACAAGCTTTTGATTCGATTCTGATCTCGATTTGATTCAAAATCAGTGTTATTTTTGGTATCACTGAAATAATATTTTTAAATAATGTTTTGATGTATTTTTTATTTTCATATTTTCTGTTTTAGTATTTTTGTTGTGCGTTTTGTCATTTTTAGTAGTTTTGTGTTTTTGTCCATATGGTTTTTATTAATTTTTAATTTTAGTTATTTTAGTACGTCAAGTTAAACTAGAAACACTGGATTCCATTGATGTATGGTTTGTTAGGATAGGACAATATTTGGCCGAGATACAACTATTTGAAAATCTGGAATCTGAGGGTGCAAAAAAATCTAAATATTGAGAAAATCGCCTTTAAAGTTGTCCAAATGAAGTTCTTAGCAATGCATATTACTAATCAAAAATTAAGTTTTGATATATTTA
>NW_015660499.1:2057522-2057886 GCF_001515625.1 Sinocyclocheilus rhinocerous | reverse complement strand
ACAAGCGCTCTTCTTCATGAGCATTTGAGTGTGCGGATAAAAACTAGATTAGAGCACCATGTGCTGTTAAAATCTAAACTCAGAATCGATTCCAGAGAGAATCGCGATGCATGCATTCAGAAGATCTCAGAATCCATCCACGAATCGATTCTGCATCGATTTATCGTCGCAGCCCCACTAAATAGAGTCTATTAACTACAAACAACACGCTGCGGCGTTATGAGCGTTATGAAATGTAGGCCTGAGTATTGACACAAATTTCACGATTCGATTTTGAATCACATTCGATTCTGTCGATTCTGATCTCGATTTGATTCAAAATCAGTGTTATTTTTGGTATCACTGAAATAATACTGTTAAATAA
>NW_015660499.1:2030462-2057490 GCF_001515625.1 Sinocyclocheilus rhinocerous | reverse complement strand
GAATAAATAAGCTTTTCATTGATGTATGGTTTGTTGTGATAGGACAATATTTGGCCGAGATACAACTATTTGAAAATCTGGAATCTGAGGGTGCAAAAAAATCTAAATATTGAGAAAATCATCTTTAAAGTTGTCCAAATGAAGTTCTTAGCAATGCATATTACTAATCAAAAATTAAGTTTTGATATATTTACGGTAAGAAATTTACAAAATATCTTGACTTAATATCCTAATGATTTTTGGCATAAAAGAAAAATCGATAATTTTGAGCCATACAATGTATTGTTGGCTATTGCTACAAATATACCCCAGCGACTTAAGACTGCTTTTGTGCTCCAGAGTCACATATGTATTTTGAACTATAATAAAGTTGTGGTTTTGCATTTATTAGGATGTTTCTTCTAATGCTAAATGATTTTGAATATGCTCATGTGTGTTTGGTAAGCAGGTGCGGATGAGGGCTGTGAGAACCGGAACGGAGCAGCGAGCGCATTACTGCACATTGACGAGTCGGATGCACTGGACAAACTCAACCGGCAACACGGCAAGAACAAGAGACGAGCTGAACCCCGACAGGTCCAAACAGGTATCAGCACACTCACCTCTCACTAACTTAATTAATAAATCTTAGGTTTTGTAGAATTGCTTTGAAAGTGTTAAGCTTTACAGATAATTGCAGATTACATAGGATGTTTGTAGCATTATGCATCACGCTGAAGGACCATTTCAAATGAACTCGTGAAGTAAAATGATGATTAAAAGTGGTGAAAAAAGCAGAAATATACATTTTTGCCAATATACAAATATAGACATTTTTACCTTGATGTTTGTTTTGTTTTCAAATATTTTTCAGTGAATTTATTAATTTGTAAATGTTAAATTGTCATTTTATTTCAGCAGTTTTGAGTGTCTCATTTGTCTCAGTTGAATTGTATGTTGTATCCAGTATTCTTTTAGTATCATTATACTTTAATTTTTAAATTTTTAGTGATATTTTGTATTTTCATCTACTATTATATTCATCTTTATTCCAATGAACAAAAAAGTTATAGTTAACGACAGTAAACCTGCTCGTATCTATATTATATCAGCTGCATTTTTTATATTTTCAGTTTTAATTTTGATTTTAGTATTTTTGTTGTTTTGTAATGTTGTTGTTTTTTAAACGGCCATTTAAGTTTATTTCTATTTCAGTTTTTATTTTTCTTAAATATCTATATGATTTCATTTAGTTTCTGTTTTAGTTCAGTTTTCGTTTATTTATTTCCAGTTAGTAATTTTAATGATTTTACCAATTTTAGTGCTTCAACTTAAACTAAGCGAAAGTTAGAAATGTTGCCTTGCAAACATTTTAGTTTAGTTTAGTTTTTGTATTTCAATTAACAGTAATGTTTTTAATAGTTCTATTTAACACCCCTAGTTGCATATTGCATTATATCAGCTATTGGCTACAAAACTGATTCTCTTTTATCCTCTCATTATCCTTTTCTATCTCCTCTCATTTCCCTCCAGCGATCATCATTGGTCCGTATGGACAGCCTCTGACGGTCTACCCCTGCATGCTGTGCGGCAAGAAATTCAAATCTCGCGGCTTCCTCAAGCGCCACACTCGCAACCACCACCAGGACGCGTTGAGTCGCAAAAAGTACCAGTGCACGGACTGCGACTTCACCACCAACAAAAAAGCCAGTCTGCACAACCACATGGAGGTGCACGCGCTCAGCAACAAAGCGCCGTTCGAATGTGAGACCTGCGGTAAGGAGTTCCACCAGCAGGCGGCGCTGTTCTCGCACCGTCTCCAGCACCACCACCAGGAGCAGAAATCGCCTACGGCCATCGCGTCGCCGCTTCCTCCCGCCGCCGCGAACAAGACGCACAAATGCAAGTTTTGCGATTATGAGACTGCCGAGCAAGGGCTGCTCAATCGCCACCTGCTGGCCGTGCACAGTAAGAGCTTCCCGCACATTTGCGTGGAATGCGGCAAAGGTTTCCGCCATCCGTCGGAGCTAAAGAAACACATGCGCACGCACACCGGCGAGAAGCCGTACTCGTGCATGTACTGCGATTACAAATCGGCCGACTCGTCCAATCTGAAGACGCACATGAAGACGAAGCACAGCCGCGAGCTGCCGTTTTGCTGCGAGCGCTGCGGCCAGACCTTCGGCGAGGAAGACGAGCTGACGCAGCACGCAGCCACACACGAGGACGCTCGGGGACACCAGTGCAGCCACTGCGACCATCGCAGCTCCAACTCCAGCGACCTTAAGCGGCACGTCATTTCCGTGCACACTAAAGACTACCCGCATAAATGCGCCGTCTGCGAGAAAGGCTTCCACCGGCCGTCCGAGCTTAAGAAACACTCGGCGTCGCATAAAGCCAAGAAACTGCACCAGTGCCGCCACTGCAACTTCAAGATCGCAGACCCGTTCGTTCTCAGCCGCCATATCTTGTCCGTTCACACTAAGGAACAGCAGCAGCAGCCGGCGCAGTCGCCGACTCCGCCCACGCAGGCGTCGCCGCCACAAGCCCCGCCCACAGAAAAGCCCGCCCCCAAGAGGACTATAGGTGCGGCGCAGTTAGCAGCGCCCGCTGTAAAGAAATCCAGCGGCGCGAAGGGTTCGCGAGAACGGAGGGTGTATCAGTGTCAGTATTGCGACTACAGCACGGGAGATGCGTCTGGCTTCAAAAGACACGTTATTTCCATCCATACTAAGGACTATCCGCATCGCTGTCAGTACTGTTCGAAGGGCTTCCGGAGACCTTCGGAGAAAAACCAGCACATTATGAGGCACCATAAAGACATGGTGCCGGCAGAATGAGCTCCTCCTCTTTCTCCGCTCACTTCCGTAAACACACTAAACAGCCAGTGACTGGAAATCACCATCCCTCATGTTTTGACAACCTCTGTATTGGGCTTCTTACCAAGACCCCTCATGCATAGCAAGTGTGTGTGTTGTGTTTGTGTGCGAGAGAATAGGGTTTAGTGACATAGGCTGGAAGTGCTTTCACGTTGTTTATGATCACATGGTCTCCAGTCTTAAAGGAACAGTTCAGCCAAAAACAAAAATTCTGTCGTCATTTATTCACCCTCATGTCCTTTTCAAACCTGTAGGCATTTCTTTGTTTGCATCCAAACAGATTTGGTTCCCATTGACTTCTATTCTACTGGAACACAAATGAAGATATTTTGAATAGTGTTGGTAACCGAACAGTTTCAGTTCCCATTGACTTCCAATGGAAATAACTAAACTGTTTTGGTTCCCATTGACGTCCATTGTAACACAAAAAAAGATATTTTGAAGAATTTGGGTAGCCATACTCTTTCGGTTTCCATTGACTTCCATTCTATCTTTTGTTCATACAATGGAAGTTAATAGGAGCGGAAACTGTTTAGCTACTGGCATTCTTCAAAATATCTTCTTTTGTGTTCCACAATAGAAAGAAAGTCATACACATTTGGAACATCGTGAATGATGACAGAAAATAGTTTTTTGGGTGAAATATCCCTTTAAAGGAACAGTTCACTTTAAAATTTAAAATGTGAAAATAATTTACTCGCCCTCATGTTGTTTAAAATTAGCTTGACAGATATTTTTGCAAAGGAACGTAAAAGAAAAAAAAATATTTCACTAATTTTCTTTGTTATAATATTATCATTATAATAATGTATTATAAATATCAAAATAATACTTGTGGATTATGTTCCAGATCTTCTGAAGTCGTATGATATATTTATGTGAGGACAGGCCCAAATTTATGTTGTTGTTCATCGAAAATCTTCCCCTCCGCTTTAGAAATGAATAATAATAAAAGCGTACAACTAGAGGGTGAGTAAATAATGACATTTTTCATTTTGGCCGGACTATTCCTTTACCTGTAGATGTTTTATGTTTTTCAATGCATTTCAGTTTGGTTTTGTCATCTACTAACATGTGCATCCAGCCTCTGGGATCAGGTGCATATTCTTGAAGCGTTTCAGAGTCATCGAGTAGCTAACGTAACCTCTCTGAAATGCTTTATGAATATAGGACAATGTGATTGATATCAGTCTTGCACTTTATTAGCATGTCCGTCTGATAGATAGCTGTTTGAAAACATGGACACCAGGAAATGTTTTTAATTTTCAGAAACATCAGAAAGGTATCAGGCTGTTTTGCATTGGCAGTGAGGACATTGCCTTATTTGTGTGTGTGATCAGGACGAGGTTATAGGGAATATCTGGTCTCCCAAACCTTTAATGATCGCAAAAATTTCATATGATCTGATCTGATGATGAAGGAAAAACAGATGCAGCGTCATCTGTAATGACCAATATGTTTGAAAGGAATAGTTCACCTTGTATGAAAAAAAGCCATTCATGTCATTTTTTTTAAAAGATTTATTCAGAACTAAATTTCGTTTTGATTTTTTTTAACTTCCTGGATTGAGTCCATGCAGCTCATTTATAAAGCATCTCTGGCATAAAGCATCAGATCTCCAGATGAGACCAGATAACCCCTTTAGTCTGTGTAATTATAAGAAAGCTTGAATTCTGCGCTAATAGGACAGATTTTAATCATGCCAAGGTAAATGTTTTCTCATGTTGACTTAAATGCATTTCACTTGGATGTATGGGACCACAGAGATGTGAAGTAAATGGGTAAAGCTCATGTAAAGAGCGTGTCTGGGTCAAATCTAACCCCAAAATCAAGAGAAAAACAACATAATAGCATTTTTTCTACTTGTATGCTAAATTAAATACAAATCATTGTATTGCAGTAAATATTTATGTTACAGCAATGTAAATGAATTGGAATTATTGGAACTAAAAATAGCACCTACACAAAAAAAATTGGTGTAAAAACAATTTCCACTCTTTTCACAATTAATTACAAAGAAACGGCAAGTAACACACCGAACTGGTGAAGTAGAAAGACTTAAATAGTATTTTCTTTTTTACTTCAATGTGTTATTTTCATCATTTTTTGCAAATATGCAGTGAAAATTATTTCTGCACCAATTTTTTTTAGTATAAAAATCAAATAAAAAATATTTATTGCTACACGATGATTTGTATTTAAAATGTTACTACTGATGTATAAAATAAATGTAAAAATACACAAGTCAGCATCACAATGCAACACTCAAAATATAATTATTTGAATTTCTTTCGTTTTTGGGGTGAAATTTGACCTGAGCATGTATCTTTTTTTGAGCCATATGAATTCTAAACATACACTATATTAGATTCAGTATGCCAATTATGTGTACCAAAATCATGTTTGATAACCTTATTGATAAGTTATAAGGCCAATTTTATCTCTCGTCAGTATCCACAACATGCAGTATGAGTTTCGTTTGAAAAGGACAGCTACGAGGAGATTACAAATGATCTGTATGCGTGTGTATGTATGATTATGGTTGATGATTTTTCTGGTTTATACTCAAAGCAATGCATCAGATATGTTTGCCGTTGCCAATAACCAATAGTCTCGTCTTGGCGACTTCATAGTGATGGTACTGTTCACATGCGGTCAATGCAAATACACACTAATACCCACTAATTGTCTTAACAGTTGCTGTCAGACCTCACTGAAAGCGTGTACTAGGCTGGCATCCTTTACTCGTTACCAAAACGTGACAAAAAGCTGGAATCGACAAGGCGAGTCGTGTTGGAAATGCGCTGTTTTGTGTTTGTGCGTAACGTAAATGGAATCAAATTACGCTTATTCGGGTCACAATTCCACTAACCTGTGATGGATGATGTCATATCCAGCTTTGCATGTGATTGGCCAGAGGTTTCCAGAGGAACTCGACCTCGAAGTACTGAAACAGCCTCTCTTTGTGTCCGAACATTAGCAGTGATAGTTAAATGTAAGTAGGAATCTATGGGACTATAACTTATTGTTTTGTACACAGATCTGTAAAGAGAGCGTGTAGATGTAAACACTTCGGAAAGAGGACTTCAGAACTTTGTGTTGTCATGGATGTATCTTCACATTTGTTTAAAAAATGATAAAAAAAAGGAAATAAAAGGCAAAGTATTTTCCTGCATCCTCTGTTCTTCATTATGGAAATGCAGTTGTCTGTAAGTGCACAACGTTTTAGAGGTCTTTTTATATGGCATATAATGAGCGTTCCCCTTTACATTTATTCATGCAGTAGATGCTTTTGGCTAAAGCGATTTACCTTGAATTCAAGGTATACAATTTTACAAGCAAGTTCATCGGGTTTATTATTTATTCAGGAAATTATTTCTCAGTAGCTTTAAAAGTTGTGTATTTACAGTGTAATTTGTGTGTTATTTTGGTATCACTGAGATGTTACAGATACTAGTTTTTATTAATATTTAAAATTTTCTGTTTTAATTTTTAAAGTTTTAGTAATTTTGTCATGTTTTTGTCATTATTAGTTGTGTAAGTCTATATAAATGTCTATACAGTTTTTGTAAATTTTATTTTTTTTGTGATTTTAGTACATTATGGTAAACTAAAACGAGAAATGTTGGCAACTAGCTGAAATAAGTTTTTTTTTTAAAATATGTATTTGACTTTTTATTTCAGTTAAAGTTTATTCAGTTATTAAGATTTATTTTAATGTTGTTTTAGTTATAATTTTAGTTTTAGTATTTTTATGTTTTTGTTATTTTTATTAGTTTTTCATATTTGTAATTTTTTTATTTTGTCATTTTTATTATTTCATATTCATTTTTATTGTGCTTTTAAAATATTATATAACATTCTTAATTTTTTTTAATCACTTTTATTCATTTGTATATTATGAACTTATATCAAAACAATTTAAAAATATAGCTTTTATAAACTTGTTTACTTAACTATAGTTTTTATACTTATTTTTTATAGTATTTGATCTATTATACATTTATTTTGGTTAAGTAAAGCCTCGGCAACTAGCTGAAATATTTATATTTCATACTTTATTTCAGTTAACGTTTCTTAAAAAAACTGAACTATTATGTCCCTGCTGCGTACATGCTTAAAACCAATTTTATGAAGACTTTTTACATTTTATGTTTTCATAAAAGTGAAAGTTTAAAAAAAAAAGTTTATAGCATTTTACTTCTACAATAATCTGCCAAATGTCTTTAAAAAGAGACCAAATGCTCCAAAGCATTCAATATTTACAACAATTTCAGTTGGAAATGTCATTTTCTATGACTGACAGTTAACAAGCTAAATACATAAAAATCACAATTTAAATGCCTCAAAACAGATTCACAAAAGATTTTATTGGTCCAAACTCATGAAGAAATAAGAAGAAATGATGGATAGAACTTCGAGGGTAAAAGGACTGATAGTGAGAGCAGAAAACACTAGAGGCACTTGAAATGATTCACTACAGTCATAATTCAGTCAGGATTCAGAGAGGAGCCTCACATCAGCACATCAGGGGCACTCGTCTGGAGAGAAAAGATGCTCACGTCAGGCCTGGATACACTCATATTTAGTGTTTATAAGAGTGGTTTTAACAGTGTTTTACCATTTTTAGGCAGGATTGCGATGTTTTCAGGCAGAATGCCTTGCTCCAGGGAAAACTCAGTGAACTTGTCCAGGACGTCCTGGCTCAGGTCTGGGGTTCGGCCTTCACAAATATCACGAGAACAATTCAGAATCAGCGCATCAGTGCTGATGCTTTTCAAGTTTTTTACAGCACACATCACAGGCTGAGGAACATGAGACTTAAGCTCATAAGAAATGGCTTCATAATCCATTTAACCATTGTAATATTTCAGTGAAACGAAATTTGGTGAGCTTCATTTTATCCATCAGGAACAATTGAGTGTTTTATATTAAAAAGTATTGAGGTGATTGAAAGGTAAGGTTGTTAAAATTAAGAGAGATTCAGTCAGCTGAAAATGAAAGTAAGGTTCATTTGTGAACATTAACTAAGATTAATAAATGCTTTTTTTATATTGTTAATTCTCTAGTTAAAGTTAATTGTATCTGGTAATATTATTTAATGGACCTGAGCTCCAATACAGCAAGAACATATAATTATCCTGACCAAAATATGTTTTAAATACAAGCTAAATAAAAAAAAAAATAGACAATATATTTAGTTTCAACCCTCATATAGCAAAATTAAAAATGTATTTCAGGGGCAAGAAATATAATACTAATGCTAATACTACTACTACATATTTGCTAAAATATGTTTCAAAATATATTTACATAAATATATATTTGGCCAATAAATTTTTATATTTTTGAAAATATATTTTGTCCTCATAAAAATGTATTGCCCTCCATATATTTTCAATCCAATAAAATACTTGACATTTGAAGAGAATGTTTCTTTGTTGTCTATAACACATTTGAAAATTTTTAAAATATATATTTAAAAAAAATTAATTATTATTAATCTAGTTTTGATCTCTCATTTAACATAATTGCTTACAGCATATATTTAAAATATATTTTGTCCAAATTTATTTATTTTTTGCCATATGGGTAATGGGGAAGTCTATTCCTCACAGCCTCATTTTCATCAGCGTTAATTCAATATCTAATCTGAC
Source organism: Sinocyclocheilus rhinocerous (assembly GCF_001515625.1). Lineage (NCBI taxonomy): Eukaryota > Metazoa > Chordata > Actinopteri > Cypriniformes > Cyprinidae > Sinocyclocheilus > Sinocyclocheilus rhinocerous. The sequence goes on along the minus strand of NW_015660499.1, from coordinate 2,048,975 downwards.
TGAAGTCTATAGCTGTCTTTAGTTTTTATGTGAAGAGGCCTTGATTCAAAACCTGCTAAAAATGAAAATGCTCAATTTTAAAGAGGAGTTAGTTACCGTAGAGTTTGTTGAGAAGCGTGGTGGAGTCGGCTTTGGTCTTGATGGTGTGGATCAAAGCATATTCATCATACTTCACATCAACAACACGCATGTCATTGTCAGTCTCCCAGCCTGAGGAAACACATCATTTCCCGTCTGAATCCTGAATAAATCGTGTTTCATGTCTAGATGAACACTATCTTCCTTACGTTCACCACGGAAGCTGAATTTCCCTGGAATATCCGTCTTTTGAGCCAGATGGGTCATTCTCCAGCATGTGCCATCAGGACTGGAAAAACAGGATGGATTAAGGGTTAAAATCATACGACATGAGAGGATTTTATTAATAGTTTCTTTTTTTTTTGTGATCAGTTTGTCTTACTTGAGACTGGAATATGCCATCTCCAGATCTTCATCAGTCGGCGTCAGCATGGCGATGCCCATCTTCATGTTCGCCTTGCGGGCGACAAACCACTCGGCATTGGTGGCAAAACCAATCAGGTACCATTTCCCAGCCACCTGTGAGAAGGACACACGTCAACACTGTGTAGCTGCAGGTCACTAAACACCCAAAATATACACTTTCTGTTAAAGCTGAAAATCTAGTTTACAAAAAATATTGTTCAAAGTTCTAAATTATTCATTTAATGTTTGATGCATGTTTTGTAATATAAAAAGTCATGCAAAAAAGATTTATTTATTATGTATTTATTTATGCTTGAAATAAATGGGCAGCTGCAATGACACTAAAGCACCCAAAATATACACGCTGAAAAATACAAACATTTTAACTACTCCAATAGACACAGAAATTATAGTCATTTTTAAGCTATTCAGAATTGTAAGCATTTCTAAATTATAAACTGAATGTTGATACAAGTTTTTGTGCAACAAAAACAAAAATAAATAAATAAAATATGAATGTATGAATAAGTAGCTGCCCTGACACTAAAGCACCTAAAATATAAATTTTCGGTTGAACCTAAAATCTAGAAGTAAAAAAAATACATTTACCCAAATAGATACAAAAAAAGTTCAAAATGTTTTGATCATTTCTGAATTATACATTTAACGTTTGATACAAGTTCTGAAATATAAAAACACATACAAAAATGTTATAAAAAATTCTTTACTTATGAAATATATATATATATATATATATATATATGCATGCACACATATATAGTAACAAATAGTAAAAAAATAGTAACAAATACAAAAAAAAAGAAGTAAACAAAAACTAAAAAAAAATCTCATTGATTTCTCTTAAATTTAATTGTAACCTATATTTAAATCCCGGTCTTGCAGTCTTACCCCCTTGAGGTCGAAGTCGGCCTGCGGCGTGACCTCAGAACTGACGGCAAGGGCACAGAGCAAAACTCCCAGCAATCCCAGCAGGGCGGTTGCCATGGCTACTGCAGAGCTCGGTCTGGAGTGTGTGGGAATCAGGGCCGCTGCAGGAGCTTATATAGAGCAGAAGCCCGTTACATAAACACACGCCCAGCAGAAGCCCGTTACATAAACACACGCCCCCTACACACACACACACACACACACACACATCTACAGGAGCACATACCAACAGTTCATTACAATCATTCAAACTAACACAAACCCTACAGAAAACTTTTTTTATTTACAGTTTTGCATTAATCCATCATTTTACAGTGTTTTCTGATTTCAGATTTTTTTTCAGATTGTGGGGACAGTTTTGTCTCCAAATTACATCTACTGTATGGATCACTACTAAAAATGATCTTCTTTTGCATTTCACACCTCAACATGAACAAAACCTCAAGTGTGATTTCAGATGTTCGAAAGAGCATCTTAAGATTCAACACAAGAACATTTGAACATCTATACAAAGTCACATGATCAATGAAACTCATTTACTTCAAATTACATTTGATTAGTCACCTAAATAACGGAATTTTTGTTCTTATCTTGTCTTCTTTTCAATTCTAAAACTTTATTGTCAGGTTTAAATGCAATGCAATGCAATAAAATATTCAGATTTTCAATGTGGTCACAGTCTTTTATACCCCACTGTATACTGTAAACAAAATGCCAATTTTTGATGCTACATTACAACATCAGAATCATCAATAAAAAGTGTTACCAAGGCTGCACTTTTTAACTAAAATACATTAAAAGTGTGAAATATTATTACAATTTAAAATAGCTGTTTTCTGTGTGAATACATTGTGAAATGTAATATGCTGATTTGTTGCTCAAGAAACATTTCTGATTATTATCAATGTTGAAAACAGTTGTGCTGCTTCATTTTCATTTCATTTTTTTTGTGGAAACCATAAGGATTTCTTAATTCTCTGGTGAATAGAATCAAAATGAGGGTATTTATTTTAAATAGAATCTTTTATAAAATTATAAATGTCTTTACGGTGACTTTTGATAAATTTAATGCATCCTTGCTGAATAAAACTGCTTAAAAAATGTATTTCTTAAGATAAATAAATAACAGTGATCCCAAACATTTGAGAGGTAGCATATGTCTGTGTACGTGTCTTTAAATGTGTTCCAATTTCAACTTTTTTAATCGTGTGTAAGACTTTATTCATCAGTAATGTGATCTTATTATTGAATTTTATTTTTTACTTTATTATCAAAATATGACTTTAAACTCACAGTGCTATGACTTTATTCCCACAATTTTGACTTTTCAGATTTGTACAAGTTTAATCTCATATAAGACTTTATTCTTGTATTGCTATGATTTATTCTCATAATTCTGATTTTGTTATCAACATATTAAGACTTAATCTAATAATTCTACAACTTTATTTTCGTAATTTTGACTTTATTCTTAAAATATCACAAGATCAAGCTTGCACAAGACTTTATTCTTGTATTGCAACAACTTTATTCTCATAATTTTGATTTTGCCCTCAAAATATTACAACTTTAATCTCACATGCTACAACTCTATTCTCATAATTCTCAAAATATATTAAGTTTATTCTCATGTTGCTGTAAGACTTCTAGTATTGATATGACTTTATTCTTATCATTTTTACTTTATTACAATTTTAATTTTGTATAGGACTTTATTCTTGAATTGATACTTTTTTATTGTCATAATGAAAATAGTACAACTTTAATCTCACAATGCTATGACTTTATTATTTTAATTTTGACTTTTTAAATCTTGTGTAAGACTTGTACTGATGTGATATTATTGTAATTTTTTAAAACTTTATTATCAAAATATTACTTTAAACTCACAGTGCTATGACTTTATTCCCACAATTTTGACTTTTCAGATTTTTACAAGTTTAATCTCATATAAGACTTTATTCTTGTATTGCTACGATTTATTCTAATAATTCTGACTTTGAAATCAAAATATTACAACTTTATTCTCATTATATTAATTTTTTTCTATATGGGGCAATGTAATCTTTTTTTTGTATAAAGCCTGTGACTGCAGAGCGACTAAAATGCAGTGGGCTTGTTTCTACAAATGTGTGGAAAAATCATAAAGTAAAGCTTCTGAGCAAAATATTAATTGTCTCAAGAGAATAGACTGAAGTCAAGTCCATTTAATCAAATCAAAGTGGATGAAATAGTAAAAGTGGCAGACAGATTCAGCACACTATTGTGAAAGACGAGTTATATGCTCAGTTCTCCTGTAGGGGTCATTCCTGCTCTTCGGGACCTTTTGAACCCTTTGTAACTTTTAAATGTTTTTATTAGTTATTGGTATAAAATGGTATTGCAGACTTTCACAAATATGCTGTGGCCAAACTTCATTCATTCATTCAAAAATGAACAGAATGGGGAAAAACTGGTATTTTTTATTTGCTTATATGAGGACATCAACTTGCGTTTTTAACGCATTTTAACATCTATTGTCATATGATCATACCAGTTTCTGTAACTGATCAAACAGGATGAATGTTTTACAGTGATACAAGTCAACCACCACCTTGCATTTTGCATTTTACGCTGCAAATTTTAGTTATCCTTTACAGGTTTATATACACACACACACACACAAAGGTTTGTTTTTGTGAATTGTGGGGACATTCCATAGGCATAATGGTTTTTATACTGTACAAACTGTATGTGCTATTGCCCTACACCAACCCTACACCTAAACCTACCCCTCACAGGAAACTGTGCACATTTTTACTTTCTCAAAAAAACTCACTCTGTATGATTTATAAGCCTTTTGAAAAGTGGGGACATGGGGTAATGTCCTCATAAGTCACCTTCTGCTTGTAATACCTATGTCATACCCATGTCATTATACATATTTGTGTCCTGATATGTCACAAAAACACGCACACACACACTGTTCATATATCAAGTGTGATTAATCAGGTTCCTTTTAGACACATGGCAGCTCCCGTGATAATGTTCCTTTTTGTTAATGCTTAGTAAGCATTTAATGTTTTCTAGCTGCATGCTAGCTTTACCATCTGGCATGTCGGTAAAACAACTATAAAGCAACTATAATGCAAACATCTTTATGCAAAAATTTATTCTTAAGCCGAGACTTTTACTAAAGTAACGCTGGTAAAACAGGTTTTCACAGATGCAGATGTGGTTTAGGGTGTGATGTGTTCTCATGTGATGAATCATGCTTCATTTAGACATATGGCATCTTCCGTGATAATGTTCCTGGACCTGTCTCTTTTATGCTTAATATGCTTAATAAGCGTTTTATGGTTTCTGTAGCTGAATGCAAACTCTTGCCATGCGATGTTCTCACTCAAACTCAAATAAAGATGTATTAAATATATATAATTACAGATGAGTTTCTAGACTCTCACATTTTGTCCAATGCAGACTTAAACTCATCCTACACTTCTCATCTGATCTGATCCTCACCAAATTTGTATCAGATCATCATGAGGCCACTGCGATTTTTCCTTTGTCTCCTATTTGGCTGCCACCTACTGTAAGCAGAAAAACATCACAAGACACAAGTCATACGTATTCAGAACTATATACTAGTCAACCTTTGAAGTGGATCAATACCTTTCATCAAAGTTGTCCTAAAATCTAAAAGCTTTCTTGTTTTAGGACAACTTTGATGAACTTTTTTGATCCACTTCAAATGTTGACTACTGTATATACACTACCAGTCAAACTTTTTACGTTTATTATTTTTTTATTGTTTAGTATTACTGTTTTCCACATTTCAGAATAACAATAAAATTTCATAAAATACTATAGAAATAATGTGACCAAAAAAAACATGAAAACTAAAAACATTCTACCCATATTATATCTTAAAATGTAGTATTTTCTTATTAAATTAATCCCATGAACATATGTTTTAAAAGAATGATACATCACTTTTCTTTGGTCTTGTAGTTCTTCAGATGCAGTTTGAAAAGGATTATTTTAGTTAACCAAAACTAAATCTAAAATTAGAAAAACTAAAGCCATAAAAAATGAAAAAATACAATAAAATAAACATAACTGTATATATACACAAACCTTCAATTTGTTTGTATTAAAATAACTAAAACTGAAATAAAAGAAATGAAAAAAAAAGACAAAAAATGATACAATTTTTAACTAAAATTAAAATGAAAAATGTAAAAATAAAAATGCATTAAAAACTACAGTATAATAGTATCTCACTAAAATAACACTGGTGTGAGCTGATGCACAATGCTGAAAATTGGTGGAGAATCAATATTTTCTTAGCTGTAACGATGAAAAAGAACGAGAACGTCCTGTGCTTCATGTTTTGCCTGAAGGTGTTTCTTTCTTTTGCTCAGCCCATTCAAACTGAAAGGCTTATGATTCATCTGTGTCAATCTTTTTGTTGAGTGTATTAAAATGCACTATCCCTTTTTTTTTTTTTTGAAGAACAAGACACAAAAATATTTGTATACAATATTTGACCATAAACAACATTCTTTTAGAGGGTGTAAATAAAACAAAGACTTGCCATTTGAAATATGAAATTTATTTCCCTTTATTTTAGAAGTTCCATTATTTTCTATAAAACCGATTTGGAATGTTGATTCATATCCATGTGCAATTATTTCCCCACAATATAATGTTTGTCAAAGTAAACAAAGATGTGTTGGTCTTATAAACCTCCTCTTCATACAGTAGGCATTGGACTGGAGATCATTTGATGGTGTAGAACTGAATAAAGCTTTTGTAACAGCATTATTTGAATACATCACACATATCAACCTATTTTGTATACAGTATGGCATTTTATTATCAGTGTGCATGCATTAGAAGTATTCAATAAGATCCTGTTGAGTTTTCGATGTCTGGATGCTGTGCAGCTGGAGTTTTTCTCCACTGTGAGGAAGCGACTTATGAACCCTCAGATGAACGAATTCATCGCCTCCTACATTTACCTGAAGAGAGAGATATGGAGCATGAGAATACTCAGTTTACACATGCTTTGAACTCTTAGAAAGTAGATATTGATGGCAATATGCAAGCTGTAACATGGCAGTCCAAACAGCTGATAAAAACACCACTCCAGTCCATCAGTTAACAATTTATGAAGACAAAAGTTGCATGTTTGTAAGAAACAAATCCACAGACTTGTGCACGTTATTATGGATTATGGACTGCATTTTGACTAGAAGCAATGGTTTGAATCTAAAAACGCCTTAATGATGGATTTGTTTCTTACAAACATGCAGCTTTTGGCTTCACAAGACATTAACTGCTGGACTGGAGTGGTGTGGATTACTTGTGGATTATTGTGATGTTTTTATCAGCTGTTTGGACTCTCATTCTGACGGCACCCATTCACTGCAAAGCAACTATTGCTGAGACACTGATGCAATGCTACATTTCTCCGAATCTGTTCTGATGAGGAAACAAACTCATCTACAGCTTGGCCTGAGGGTGAGCACATTTTTTTTAGCAAATTTTTATTTTTGAGCGATCTGTTGCCTCATATCCTGGTCTTCAAAGTTTACCTTGATAAAGTAGTTGGTTCCGGCCACGACCTGAGTGGTGAAAGATTTGGCAATGAAAGCAGCAAACTTCTTCCCTGCCTTCTCTTCTGCATGATGTTTGATCTGAATCAAAAGACACAGATTTCATATTTAATGCATGTGTGTTTAATTCACATTAAAATAATATCACAATGAAATTTTGAGTTGGTCTTAAAATATGCTTCTTTTTCATGAAACACAATTTCTTGTTTTTTTCCCCTTTGACGTACACTGAAAAAGCCTGTTTTGCAAAAAGTATGTGATTTGTCAAGTTAGACGAATTACTCTGACACACCCTAAGACTTACTCACCATCATGTGAAGATTACCAATTCATTCAAGCTATCTAAAAGCATTCGTTCGTTTATTTTTGGCCTTGCATAAATACCATTTATTGCTTGCAATCTCTGGTGCATGCATTTGACATACATTATGACTTTAAATCACTTAGGAAGCTGAACGTAGTTATCCTGCATTAATAATTTTTTATTTCTCATTTGATTATTTTATCGACACATAGCATAGTACATTCTAAATACTAATTAATAATAGCTTATAATAATTAATAAATACACATCACGTGCATTCTCATATCAGCTGACGTACACCATCAAAACAAAAGCAGAAGCTCCAGTCTCACCTCATCGCAGATCTTCTGCACCTCGGGTGTGGCTTGCTTCACCTGGGATGGACCTCCAACCAATGTCGCCATTGCTGTAATCGGTGTCGAGATATAGCAAAAAATTATTTTAGACAATCTAATTCACAGAAACGTCACTGCTGCAGTATTTATGTTGTCTAGAAGATCATATGACTATGAGCCATCACTGGAATGTTCCATGTGTTCGGAGGAGGCGGGGGTTGATTAAAAAAACTACTTTACCAAAAAACAAAAAAATCATAGAGTTAGGCTATAACAGTAATGATGTATAATTAAATAATGCAAATAATTATTAAGGTTGGTGTTTAAACCTAAACACATTTGTGTATCATAACATCTGATGTACCAAGGATATATTTTGGTTTAGTCTGAGGCGGGACTAACAAAAGTGAGTAGATAGAAAGACAATTGTGGGCGTGGCTTAATAGACCGTGCGTTCTCTCTGATTGGTGAACTCCGATGGTATAAATAAAAATAAAAAAATCCTATTTTAATTACACACTGTATATTTTCGATTAAAATTACTTCAGGAAGTTATTAAAGAGTATACTATTGTCCAGACAGCGGCAAAAGCACAAATATAAACGACGCAGTCACGTGGTACATGTTACTATTCTCAGCGCTGATCTGAACGGACCGATCAAAATCGATTGTGATTACTAGATGAAGATTTGTTTTAATTACATTTAAAGGAATGACTGGGAACAAGATGCATGTCTATATCACAGATTGCTCATTTAAAACAATAGGTTTGAACGATTATAGTGAAACATCTCCAATAAAACGAATAAGGTAATTGGCTTTTGAGCCTCCGAGCGCTGCCTGGAGGAAAACATGCTTCATGATAAACGCTATCAGCGACGCTCAGATCCGTGCAATCGCCTCAATCATAGATACATAGTTAAACCAAATACGCTGCTTTAGATCAGTCATAGCTGCACTTTTTAGACTGCATTCTATCTGCACTTAAAAGCGCACGTATCTTATCTTGAATACGATAGAGATGAACACAGTGACTCCTGCTTCTGTCTGTCTCAGCAGACACTGGCGATCAATGCGTTAGACTTGCATTTGCGTTTGTAATTTGTTATTTTGATTTCAGAATTGTGATTTGTTTAGCACTTCTCGGCCACCGTAGATAATGGAGCTGACAACTGCAATACATGGACTGAAACATCTCACAATCGACCTCTAAATACACGTAAAGTAGGCCTATTTAGTTCCCGCTGTATTTAATGACAAAATAATAATGTCCTAAATGATGAGAATGTCAGAGTTTCTAGTTTAAGATGTGATATATTTGTATTCCACGGGCTTATATGCGAAACAAAACAATTTTGTGCTTTTAACGAATGTGAGAAGAGTAACATCTGTCTTACAGAGTAAGTAAGCATGGTTTCGCATGCACGTGTGGTCAGTGACTCATGGGTCAGAGAAGGTTTGATGCTGCATCAGCTGATGAACAGTCAGCTGCCTTTGCCAAAACCTGCCTGATCAAAGCCCTTTCCTGACACAAAGAAAAAACTTGGTTTTGTAATTAGGAAAGCGTAATTAGGAGATAAAATGTGACAAAAAAGTTGACATTATGAGATACCAAGGTAGGCTATAATTATGAGATAAAATGTAGAAATTATATATAAAGTAAAAATTAAGACATAAACGGTAAAAAAAAAAAATGAGGAAAAAAGCTGTAATTATGACATGAAAAAAAAAAATCTTGAGTCTTGATGAGATAAAGTAAAAATTACAAGTCAAAATTATTACACTATACCATAATTATGAGATAAAAGTAGAAATGATGACAAAAGTAAAACAAGATAAACAGTCATTACATAATTATTACAAAAAGTCAAAACTATACCACACATAGTCATGATGAGATAAAAATGTAAATATTGGGACATGATGACATAAAAGTAAAAATTATGAGATAAAAAGCCATAATTATGTAATTAAAGTCAAAATTATGACATTGAGTCATGATGGGATAAAATGTAAAAAAAAAAAAATCAGTCATAATTATGAGATATTTAGTTGTAATTTTGAGATAAAGTCATAATCGTGATAAAAAAGTCAATATGAGATACTGTCATAAAAAGTAGAAATTATGACAAATTATCAGATAAAAAGTTAATTATGACATAGAAAGTTCTAATTATGATTTAAAGGGGTCATATGATGCGATTTAAATTTTTCCTTTCTCTTTGGAGTGTTACAAGCTCTTGGTGCATAAAGAAGATCTGTAAAGTTGCAAAGACTAAAGTCTCAAATCCAAAGAGATATTCTTTATAAAAGTTAAGAGTCAGCCACGCCTACCTAAAACGGCTCGTTCTAACACGCCCCCACATACCTACATCACTATGTGGGAAGATTTGCATAACAACGCCCAAATGTTCACGCAAAGAAAGAAAGCATAACTTTTATTCTCGCTGTAGTATTGATGCCGCCGCCATGTTGTGAAGACGCTGTGTGTTTCGTTGTGAAAGCGAAACTACTTTATTTGGCCTTCCAAAAGAGGACGATATCCGCTTCGTCATCCCTAGAGCTGATCCGTGCTGGTCGCTGAGGAAATACATCAACTTAGTGCCATCACAGTATGGTAAGGGGTGTAACATTTCCGTCACACGCTTGAGGTGTTCGGCCAATCACAACGCACTGGATTGCTGGCCAATCAGAGCACACCTCGCTTTTTCAGACCGATGAGCTTTGTAAAAATCTACGCGTTTCAGAAAGGCGGGGCATAGAGGAGAAACAATAATGTACAGTATGTGGAAAATAATGTGTTTTTTGAACCTTAAACCGCATAAACACATTTCATTACACCAAATACACAAAATAATGTTCTTTTTATCAACATCATATGACCCCTTTAAAAAGTCAAAATGATGAGATAAAAGTCGTAATTATGTATAAAGAATTTAACTGTGAAAAAATTATGAGATCGAAAATGACAAAAAGTTGGAGATATGAAATTAAAAAGTCATAAATGTAGCTTTTCTACAGAATTCATCACCTGCAGATGGATATAAAGAATGACTCTCTGTTTCTCATGAAAATACTGTCTTTATATAATCTTAAATGTACATAAAAATATAATTTCCTTTTTATTGTTATTTTCATTCAGACATGTTCTTGTCTGGCTTGTGATATTCAGCATATGCTATATCTTTATGCTGCATTTCTTTTTTGTGAAAACAAATGAGTAAAAGCCAACTTTCACACAGAGTAGATTTGTTTAGTCTGATGAATTACTGTGACACACCCTTGTGAAGATTGTTGATCCATCCAGGCTGCTGAATCAGCATTTGTGTTTGGGTAGTGGGCTCCCCCAAAGTCCACGGTATAGTTCGAACACTGGGTGTGAGTCTAGATTCCCACCAGATTCCACACTATGACACATTAAGTAATACACACCCTTTTTTTCCCCCACTGTTAATCAAGTTTGGAGGGCAAAATGAAGAATCTTCTAGCAAGATATTAATTTGAATAACACAAAATATATATTTAAATGTAATATATAAATGAAATACATATTTTAAATTAATTTTATTTCATCTTTATTTTTCCACTGTAATTTCAATGCTTAATCTTCATTCTTTTCTGAAGGATCATGTGACACTGAAGACTGGATTAATGATGCTAAAAATTCAGCTTTGATCACAAGAATAAATTACAATTTGCAATATATTCAAATAGAAAATAGTTATTTGAAATGTTATATTTCATAGTATTACTATTTTTACGGTATTTGTGATCAAATAAATGCGGGCTTGGTGAGCAGAAGAGACTTCATAAACATTAAAAACTTACCAAACTTTCACAAAAAAAAATCTATGTTAGGTTTGAAATACTTAATCAATATTTATTTTTATTTTTGACACATCACTTGTGCCATTTTTGGGCCCCCTGCAGTTCCATAGATCTATATTTATCCATAATCAAGATCAAATAATGAATGATAAGTGTGACTCTATCATATCACTCAGTAGAGACAGTAGACTTAAATTCAGCTTCACAATATGAATTAGCAGCAGTATGCTGTCAGTACTCAGATGTGTGCTCACCCGTCGTGTGTTTCAGATGATGTGGTGACGTATGAGCAGCTGAAGGACACGATGTCCACCGGAAGCGTCCAGCTCTTCGATGTGCGTGAACCAGACGAGCTGGAAGCAGGATTTATTCCAGGAGCCACTAACATTCCCTGTAAGTCACCAGCACACAAAGATCTGCACAAACACACTCAGGTATGATGAGTTACAGTGTTTTTGGTTATGCAGTGGGAGACGTGGACCTAAAACCAATTAAAATTCACCAGCCTGTAATTTCAATAATTTTGTGATAGATGTGCAAAATTATATGGAATTTAATATGTAAAATTATATTTAGTGAGAATTTAGCCACAAGATGGTGCTATATAATCACTATTTATGTTGCCAATTTCATATGACATGAGACATATGACGGCTTAAATATAGCCACAAGCAGTAATCATAAAGGTCCAAGCACCAGTGACACATGATTAAGGTCCTGGGTTTTGGTTACTTATTAAAGACTTTGAATTAGCACTTCCTCATGCATTTGACTAAAAAGCATGTCCCCTGACACATAATGGTCATTTCAGGGTTAATTTCTTATCAAGCTTTTTATGGTGAGGTCAGCCCACACAGAAAATAAATAAATAAATAAATAAATAAAAAAAACATAGCGACCAAAATGTGTTTTAAATATATGCCAAATATATGTTGTAAATAGAAGCTCAATATAATATATTTTTTTAAATAGAAAATATATTTATTTTCAACCCTCGTATACCAAAATATATTTCAAAATGTATATCAAGGGCACAGGGCCAATTTGCTGCCCTAGGCAAGATTTTACCTGGTGCCCCTTGCCTCACATTAACATTAGTGAATATTAACTAACTTGAACTAACAATGAGCAATACATTTGTAACAGTAGGCTATTTATTATTTTTGTTAGTGTTAGTTATTGACAATTAACCTTACTTTAAATCGTTTCCAGTGAAACTGGAAACCTTAGTCACTTTATAAATTAAACACAATTAAACACCAAGAATAATTACATCTGGTATTCCTGCACAAAACTGTATTCATTTGAACACTTCTCTAGCATACAGTAGGCTACTGTTTAATCTTCAAAATAAATTTGAAAAGTGTTCGATGTCCAGTAGATGGCAGCAATGTTCTACTAGCTCATCCTAATGATATCACCATGAATTAAACTGAGAAACGTACATCTTTAAAGTGAATTTTACATTAATTTTACTAGTTTAATACGCCCAGTTACATACAAACATTATTAAATTAGCCAATTCAAATTAAAAATACAATAAATCCCCAAAAACTACACAACTATAGCGTGAAACGTGTTGTCATGTTGCACGAAAAATTACACTTATGTTCTGGAACTCCAGACATTTTTATTACCCTATTTTAAACTTCTAGACTAGGCCAACATAAAGTTTGTCCACAAACTCTTACCTCATCTAGAGCCCTTAATGCATAGGCTACCGGGAGATCATTCACTACCTTCTCCCTCCTTCATTTTTTAAAGTTAGACATCAGCTTTCTTAGTAGGCTATTCCTCAATATATGCATTACAAACAATTTAACAAGAAAAAAAAAAAATATATATATAAAAGAATGTCTGTTTTCTGATATTATTATTTTTTTTTTGTAAGAAGTGTGTAGGGTCGCTAGAGACATGAGGTATGTAAATGTGTAAGTAGCCTGTATTTTTCCTGCTCAACAATATTTACCTATCTGATGACAATAAGTGCAATGCATCTTTATTCCTGGAGGTGACACTGTTTGTGTTACGTATCCGGTCCTAGTCACAACAGATCTTCCTGAGTCGAGTCTAGTCACAGCTGATCTACCTGAGTCGAGTCTAGTCACAGTTGATCATCACGAGTCAAATCGAGTCACCGTCTCTCGTCAGCCGCGTTACAGTTTGATACACAATGACGACGTGATGTTTCACTCATAATTACCGCAGGCATAAAACATGCATTTAAGGGCTAGTTAGTTTATTTATATGATGATCAGCATCATTCATTACATCACATTACCTCTGTCTTTGTACCGTTTTTCTTCTTCTCTTATTTTTTTTCTTCCCTGGTCACCACCAGAGGGCTTCTGTCTTTTTGACAGTGATAATTTATTAGTGAACATCTATCACAATCAGGTAACTGATGTATGTGGAAATGCGGATGCGCGGGGCAAGTTTGATCTTGCGTCGAACCGAGGAGAGCAATAAAATAGATGTTTTGTGGGACTTTTTTTTTTGGTAATATTTTATATTTATAGTTTTGAAGTAGTATTGGTAGCCTAATAAAAAAATAAATAGTTAAAAAAAAAACTTTTGGCACCCCTAGCATTTGCCTATTCCGCCTATGCCAGGGCCAGCCCTGCAGGGGCAAGAAAATACATTTCCAATCTTACAGTAGCCTACATTTAGGGCAAATGCAAATGTGGATGGAATAGCCAAGAGATAAAAACTACATTAATAATGATTTAATAATGCTTATTTTTGTATATTAACTATAATTCATATAATAACTATATATTATTTTCTGAACATTGTAAAGTATGTTGTTTGCTGAATTTTAATTAATTAATTAATTTTTTTTCAAAATGTGTTATAGACAACAAATAAAGTTTTTCTTCAAATGTGAATGTATTTGGATTTGGATTGAAATATATAATGCAAAATATATTTTTTATGTTTTTATTTTTATTTTAAAATATATTATGAAATAAAAAAAAACTGAGAAGATGAAATACTCCAAGGCACTCGTATAGTAAAAATAAAAAGCCTTTAATTAAGTCATTAAAACAGTAAAAATGTAGATCTACTCGTTTCGCTTCACAGCCTTCTTCAGGATACACATCAATTGTTCAAACAAGTGTTCTTAAATCAAAGACAGCTGGTTAATCAATGGGAGTGGCTAGAGCTTTCCTGTTGTACAAAACATACCAATATTCAAAATGAGAAAAAAAAGTTTAAAAACTAATTTCTTCATTAACTTCATCCATTATGGAGGACGAAACCTGCAAAAATAATAAATAAATAAATACACAAATAAATACATAAATAAATGTGTGCATAAATACACATATTCTTGTTTAAATACATAAATAAATAATTAAACGTGATGAAAGTAGGCAAATAAATAAAATAAATGGGTGGGCAAATGGAAAATGTTTAAGGAAATGCTAAACTCATCCTAACTATTTTCCTTTGATCACTCATTTATTTCTAAACACTAGCTGCCATTAAAAGACCCAGCCCTTATTCCACAGATAAAGTGAATAATCTCACGATGACCATGGGATACTGATATTACAGTTGTCTCTAGCTGGAGACTCAATCGGGTTACAAAAAATGACGTCAGGAAACGAAACTGGCCATTTCGTTGGGTTGTTTGTAAAGTCACAGATACTGTACGGACAATACAGCTCAGTGCAGTATCTTGCTCTGTTGAACGGAAAAAGTGACTTTACGTAGGCCATACTGGATTAACATGCATTTCCTGTCAGCGGGAAAGGATTGTTTTCCCCATGCTGCGCCCCCAGCTATGACATGAGATCCACAAATAAATCTTAAAGTTTTTTTTTGGGGGGGGGGTGAACTATTCCTTTATTTATTTATTTTAAATGAAATAATACTCTATGTAAGAAACTAAAACTGCCAGCAGATGGCGGAAAATGTTTTTATGAGTCATTCATTCATTCATTGATTCGTTCAAACGGCTGATTCATTCAGGAATTCGGTAAACGGCTCACTCTCTGAACGGGCATTTGAATCATTGATTCAACCGATTTGTTCAAAACACGGATTCATTCAGAAACTAAACACCTCTGTGCTGCTCACAGACGCACAGCAATTCTGCTGTGGCCTTATAGGTAATATTTTTGTTGGCAAAACTGAGCAAAAACAGACAAAATTGTGTTTAAAATATAACACAACATTAACTTCTTATTTAGCCTACTGAACTGTTGTATAAATCACATTTGCACTCGTTATATTTGACAGCCCTAGTATAAATCCAGAAAGTTTCTCGTTGTAAAAGTTGTTTCAGTCTATCTCCCCCTCTTATTGAACAAGGGATAGATTCAATTCCGATCACCTTAAGAGAGCTCTCACTTGCATGACCAGCTTCATTGAAATGCCTCGCCATGATAGCATACAGCATATTTTTCGTGCGAATAGCATATTTATGTTCAGACACTCTTAAGCGTAATTTCCTTTTACTTTGACCAATATAAAAATGTCCACACTCACATTCTAACCTATATATTACATACGAATAATTACAAGTAATGAAGGACTCAAATGGATACACATTTTAGGCCTACCAGAAATCACATCAGTAAAATGATTCGTTCTCACCATGTTGTCACAATGTTTACAACTTCCACACCTACAATTACCAGTTAAAGAACCAAGCCATGCTTTCTTTTCCAGGGCCGGAAGATGACTACATACCACCTTATTTCTTAAAGTCACTAAACAAAGGTTTTTCTGGAAAAATTGTCTTAAGAGTACTATCACTTTTACTATGATGTTCCAATTAGAATTTATAATTCGTTTAATTTGTGTAGCCTCACAGCTATAAGTTGCCGAAAAAAAGACCAGATTAGAATTAGTGTTAGAACGTTGTTGAACTTTATTCTTCTTACTCAGTAATTGTTTCCTACCCATAGATTTAACTCTCACTGTGGCTCTTTTTAGAACTTTCGGATCATAGCCTCTCTGTCGAAATCTTCATATCCTGGAATTGAATTTCACAATCATTTTCTGAGTCACAAATACGATTCAATCTTTGGAACTGACCATGTGAACCAGCAGAGATGCAGGAGATTCAAGGCTGGGTGGAACCAGAAGGGATGGGAGATTACAAGCATTATACTCTTCTAAATCCTCATAAAATTCTAGAGAGACAAGCTGTCTTACTATATGTACCAACATTCAACTTATTAATTTGACACAATGCACTTATTGTGTACATACATGTTTTTACATTGTGCTTATATTTAAATTAGCCAAAATATTATAAAAAATTATTAAATTAATTTCCGTAGTTACTTCTATATTTACACTTTTGACTCTAACCTTGCCGCTTAAACCTACCTATATCACCAAACCTGTCATTAACATTATTCTCCCTCAGCAGCAACAAAAATGTTTTGCAATTCAACATGGACATGAGAAGTACATTGTACCTGACAATTACATTTTTTGCAATATGTACATAGTAGTTAAAAGACCCCTAATATAAAGTGGGACCAAAATGGGTTTAATTTTCTTTAATCAAAATATTATTACACATTTACATGTTACACATTTGATGTGGGTATGTTTTTCAGAGGTTTTGTGAATGTTCAGGATTTTAAAGATTATGTGCATCATCTCACAATTCAAAAGAAGTAGTTCTCGTACTTGTGAGATGGGCTAAACAGAAAATATGCGTGTTATCCTTTTGTGTTTATAGAGTGATCGTGATATATAAAATTGTCACGTTGATGTACAAGGAACCCTTTAGAAGAAAAACAAATGTAACAAACACTAACCGATATAATATCCGAAGTATTATATCGAAGAGGGATCAAGTTGAGCATCTGCTTATGAACTCAAATTTGGATTTTTTAGCATTGAGTGAAACCTGGTTGTGTATCAATAAACCAATATTCTGGTTATAGTTGTTACAGAAAGGATAGACCATCACGAATAGGAGGCGGAGTCATGATTTATGTTAAGGATACTTTTAAATGTGCTGAAGTGAAACTGGATATTGCTGGATTGGAATGTTTCGTGTTAAATGTTATAATGTCCCCAAAAATGAATTTGAATGTTGTGATTTTGTATAATCCAACCGCACATGATTCTTCCTTTTATTCTAAGAGGAATTGTTGAATTTTTAAACTGTCGTACTGAATCTTATTTGGAGATTTTAACATAAATTGGGCAGACAAACGTAGTTATAAACGTAGTAATAAAGTAGTTACTGAATCGAGAAAGGCAAAAACTGCATATTTTGAGCAATTTATGGCAGAATCAGGAGGAAATAGCTCATCTCTTTGGAAGTGCATTAACAAACATTCTAAACGAGAAGGAATACACAGAAAACCACTGTTGGAGCTGTACATAAACGAAAGACTTAGTACTGATAGCATTGAAATTGCTAATACATTTAATAGATATTTTATCCAGTCTGCAGAAGAATTTGCTTTATGTTTTGGTCCTATACAATTACCTCAATATGTAATAAAAGATACTCATTCGGATGAGACGTTAAACCGAGGTCCTGACTCTCTGTGGTCATTAAAAATCCCATGGCACTTCTCGTAAAGAGTAGGAGTGCAACCCCGGTATCCTGGCCAAATCCCCTCCACTGGCCCTTGTCAGTCATGGCCTCCTACACTTGATTGGCTCTATGACTCTCTCTCCTCTCCACCTGTAGCTGGTGTGTGGTGAGCGCACTGGCGCTGTTGTCCTGTGGCTGCCGTTGCATCATCCAGGTGGATGCTGCACACTGGTGGTGGTTGAGGAGATACCCCCCCACATGATTGTAAAGCGCTTTGGGTGTACAACAATACACAATAAAGCGCTATATAAACGCATCATTCATTCATTCATTCATTCATGGTTTCAAAGCAGCTTTAAAGAAAATCATAACATTATGTCTATAACGCTTTACCTAAGAACAAATTGTAGGGCAAGTTTTTTTTAAAGAGGTCATATGATGCGATTTAAATTTTTCCTTTCTCTTTGAAGTGTTACAAGCTCTTGGTGCATAAAG
>NW_015660499.1:1988104-2029874 GCF_001515625.1 Sinocyclocheilus rhinocerous | reverse complement strand
AGTGTAGGGCTTGTTGTTTGTCATTTCTCCGATCACAAATTCAGACATGGTTTTATGTTTACGCGGCGCGATGCAACGCGTATAAAGACAGTACAAGTCATTATATTCCATAATTATGTCCCCACTGGATGCAACGAATGCCTCGTTTATAATGGGTTTTCATGTTTTTGAATCATCGCTTCGGCCTGACAGGGCATCACAGTGAGTGAGTGAGCGTGGTGAGGGGCGTAACATTTCCGTCACACGCTTGAGGTATTCGGCCAATCACAACGCACTGGATAGCTGGCCAATCACAGCACACCTCGCTTTTCAGACCGATGAGCTTTGTAAAAATCGACGCGTTTCAGAAAGGCGGGGCATAGAGGAGAAACAATAATGTACAGTATGTGGAAAATAATGTGTTTTGAACCTTAAACCGCATAAACACATTTCCTTACACCAAATACACAAAATAATGTTCTTTTTAGCAGCATCAAAGATGTTTGAACGCTGGTCAGTTTGGTTCTAGTAAGAGGTTAAAATGTTGGTTGGTTTCCTTGTATTAACAAATTTAAATTTTGGTCACTATTGTGCTATGAAGTCTCTGGGCTACTTTTACACTGTTGCCGTGGGTTGGTTTTTAGTCTGCAGGTTAAAGCGATTTTCCCCCGGGACACAATTTCGATGGAAACAGTGTAATTGGACTAGTTTTATATTAGTTTTGTATAGCAATTGGACTGGTTTTGTTTCACAGACCTGCCATTCTTGCGTGGCAGTCAAAAATTACCAATTTGTTTTCAATTAAATTAATGTACTAATATATATATATACAGTATATGCTTATTTTTAATTTAATACTTTTTATTTTTAAGAGATTTTATGGTACTAAATTATATTTATCAGAATCAGAATCAGAGGAGCTTTATGGAATAGTTATTATAATCCATTTATTACCTGCTCACCAGTTTTTGATCATAGACCGGAAAATGAAATTTCCAACTGAAACTGCTGTAAATCTTGAATGCTTTGGAGCACAGACTTGAAACACAAACACAAATTCTTTTCCCAATCGTTTCCAATGTGGTAATTTTTGACCCCAACCAGTACAAGTGTGACAGTTTTTTTCAGGACCACTTAGTAAGAGATGCTGATTCAGAGATCCTGAATTTGATTGGATGTCGCTTGTTAAAAATGATTAAGTATGAAAAGTCTAATGCCTGGACACACTTTTGTTTTGTTCGAAGTGAGACTCATATAATAATACTTGACTAATCTGAGTGTCTTTTAATGCAACAGAAATTAATGTTATGAGTGCTCAGATCTCTGTTCATCAGTATATGTGCCAGATGATGGCAGCTTAATGACTGATATACACAAAACAAAAGAATTCAACTTTCTGTGAAAATTGAGTAAAACTGGACTTTTTTTTTTTCTTTTCATTTCCTAAAAGATTTCTCATATTTTCTCAGTATATTTCAACTGGTGAGTAACTCATGAAAATAACTCCCTGAAATACTTCTGGGAAATGTACATGTTCAGTGGAGTGAAATGCTACACTTCATCTGAAAGCATTTGCAAAATGATTTCATCACGTTGTAGCACCATTTAAAATAAAGGAAAAACATAAAAAGAGCTTCAACTATCCTTATTCACTACAGGACACTGGTGGGCTCAGGATGTTTTCTGCTGTTGTATCAGTTTTTGGCCAACAAATGTTCTTCACTGTTTGCAAACTTAATAGGAATTTGAGACACATCTGTAATTATTCTGTCAATGCTGCACTGTCTTTTGCATTTCTATGAGTGCCATTCCTAGAATAAAGCAAATATATATATATATATATATATATATAGCCTTCTAACATTTAAAACATTGTGTGAACTGTTGTGTTCAAAGTCTAATTTGCAATGTTTTGTAGAAAAGGTCCTGGCACAAGTGTGGTTGCCAGTGCTGAGATGTTTGTTTATGATCTCTATGGATATATAACCATAAATAATGATACTTGATTTATCTGAGTATCATAATGCAATACAAAATGTTGCTACCATATTTTTTACGGTGAAGTTCTGGCAACCACAGCTGCTGGTATTTTACCGTAAATGTCACAGATTTTTTTTTTTTACAGTGTGTCAATGTTACCAGTGCATGTGCCAGATGCTGACAGTTACACTTAAGGCATTTTTCATTGTTTCAGATGATTGATTGACATTAGAGGGAAGAGATCAACATTCCATTGAACTCATCTAAATGTTTTTTCTCACACAAACTTCAAGAGAAAAGCTTTTTGTGTGATGACGTGTTCATACAGATCATGTTCCATGCATACACTAAAAAATGCTGGGTTGTTTCAACCCAACTTTGGGTCAAATATGGACTAACCCAACAGTTGGGTTAAATTTTTACATTAAAATTTTAACCCAAAAGTTGGGTTAGTCCATATTTGACCCAAAGTTGGGTTGAAACAACCCAGCATTATTTAGAGTGTATAATAGAAGAAATATTGCGTTTTGTTTCACGTAATTTATTCAGTGCATGAATTAAAGTGATTTGTAAAGTGATGAAATAAATCATGAATTGTCTTTTAGTGATCTAGATTTTCATTTGTTTGAAATAAGCTGCAAAGTGGACAACACTTGGAAGTTGATTGTCATTAACCAGGTTACATTAGACTGATTTTTACCTGAGCTTCATGTCCAAAGCAAATCACAAGAGAAGCTGGAAGAGAGAATAAATAAAGACTGCATGAAAGACAGAAAATAAGACTGAATAAGGTTAAATACATTTAAATACACCCAAAAATCGGCAACAGTCAAACTTCTCCTGACAATTCACTGCAAATGGGCATTTCATTCCTAAATGAACATGTCAATATTTACTCACCTTCATGCCATTCCAAACCTATATGTTTAATTTTTCTATATTTAAAACACAAATGTAGACATTTTTGCAGAATCTTTATAATTTTTTCCATCTTACAGGTCATTGTGAGTGACTCACTATATCAAACTCCAAAATATTGTTATATTTCAAGTACAAGTACATACAAAACTGTATTCTGAAGTCATGTGATTTAGAATATAGAGCATGACATAAAAGGTTGCATGGAAATTCATTCAGATTTTTCCTGTTGTGTCCCACAGACAAGAGAATGAGGAAATAATGACAGAAATTTCTTTCTGGAGTGAATTATTCCTCTAATTCTGTTAAGTGTCAGATTTCTCAAGCTGATCTGAGTGGACGAGATGTTGGATGTGGATTGTGTGTCCAGTATTACAGACTGACACACAAGATCATCAAACTGCATTACAATCATCAGTCCTGCACAGAATTAATTACTTATTTTATTTTATTTATACATATGTTTTACTAATGTTTAGGAGTCTTAAATGTTAAATTATTATGCTAAAATATCTATTTTTTATTGCCCCGTATGCCCAGACACTTTTAACTTAAACTGTAAAAAAATTCCGTAAAATTTACGGGGAAAAAAAACGGCAGCTGTGGTTGCTATTGTGGTTATAATGTACTGAAATCTGTTTTGTACCTTTGTAATACACTGATAACCACCAAATGCAGGTGGTGATAAGAAAGTCAGATGATGAACCAAAGCCTATCACAAGCAGATTTTAAATACTAACATATATAGAAGGTGCACAGTGTCATTCACACAAACACTAAACACCATCATGGTAACACACATGAAACTGAAATAATGCAATAAACATTCATTTAACAACATTAGGTGTAACACACAATCCTAATATACAAAACTGATAAGAAAAAACTAAGAAACAGAGAAGAAACATTTATTTAAAAAAAACATCAAATTTGAAATGTAACGCAGGGAATTCTGGGAATGTCAATTTACGGTTATTCACTAAATTATTTGGACTTTTTCACTTCCAAAAACGGTATACTACCGTAAAATTACATGTAATGTCCAATACAGTTTTTCACCGTATATAGTAGGGGAATTTACCGTTAACCATTTAACAGGTTTTTACTGTAGCATTTTTACAGTCTTTTACCGTTAAATTCATGGTCATTTTTTACAGTTTAAATGTATAAAAAATGTTCGAGTCATGCACATTCTACTTTACAGTTATTAAAAATATGATTAATTTGGGGTTCCCCCTAACGGGACAGCCATTATCATTATGACAAGCAGTTTTCCCAAATGCTTATATTGGCTAATGGCTATTATGGAAATGAGCAGAATAAGAGTCTGAAAATCAAAAAATGCGAGCATGTTGGCATTTTTCACCAAAAATCAGATTACATACACTCTTAAAAATAAAGGTGCTCCACGATGCCATAGAAGAACCTTTTTGTCTAAATGGTTCCATAAAGAACCTTTAACCTCTGAAGAACCTTTCTGTTTCACAAAAGCTTCTTTGTGGTGAAAGAAGGTTCTTCAGATTATAAAAAGGTAAGAAAGAGATGGTTCTTTAAAAAACCTTTGACTGAATGGTTCTTTGTGGAACCAAAAATGGTTCTTCTATGGCATCGCTGTGAAGAAGCTTTTAAGCACCTTTATTTTTAAAAGTGTAATCCAGATTACATGTGATCACTTACTACCCAGCACTCTCACCTACCCAGACACTTTTAACTTCCCCTCTATATTAAATGTATAAAAAGTGATCAGATCATATGCACATTTAAATTTTTAATGATTAAAAATATAATTAATAAGGGATTTTTGTAATTTCCTTCAAAATAACAATCTTCTGTTCCCAATAATGGGACAGTCATTATCATTATGACAAGCAGAACATTTTTTTTTCCCCCAAAATGCTTATATTGGCTAATAGCTGTTATGGAAATGAAGAGTTTGAAAATCAGAAATGTTAGTATGTTGGCGTTTTTTCCCCAAAAGTGAATTTCAAAATCTACTGTTATATTTAAACAGTCTTTTCTTCTTTTTCTTACGAAGTTATAACTAGAAATTAAATGTGGGAGACCTTTCACGCATTTGTCTCCATATTTTCTCATCATATATTCATAATTTGAACCAGTATAGCCAATTTGCTGCTGCAGGAACCCATGACTCCCCTCAGTCAGTGGTGCAGGTCCGGGTCTGGGCGGTTCAGTCCCTCGTCCCTGAATGCTCTTGAAAAAAGTAATCTGATTACGTAACTCGCGTTACTTGTCATGCGTGACCCCCAACACTGAATATGTGTGAACTTCTTGCAAGAATAAAATCTCAAAAGACTGCTTTTTTTTTTTGCAGAGCCTGTTATTATAACACCCAAATCTGATTTCAGGCCGTGCAAACCACAACATCCATTGAAACAGGAAGCCATCGATGGCATTAAGCCAGTTTTTGAGCTGTTCTTTATTTAAGAGAAAAATATCTACAACACTACATACTTCAGCTTAACTTCAAACTTATTTTATTTTTCTGTTATGCCAAAATTTAGAAACTATTAAGTGGTACATCAAAAATAGTTCGAGACTGCAGGATGACATGGATTACTTAATATTTTTAAGATCATATTTTATCACCCTTTTATACGAACCAGAATGTAATGTATTTCTACCTGGCAAATAAGATGTTATGTTTGTATTCTTCTGTAATCACGATAAGATGGTGTTTTATGGTCTTTCTTTGATATCTTCAAAGATGAAAGTGTTTATTGTTTTTCTGTGGAAATGACTGTGTTCAATCTTATCAGGAATTTCAGCTTTACACTTCCATGTAATCTTACAATGCATTGCAGTGCATGAAAACACTGACTTATGTTTAACTTCAGTTGGGTCATTTGTTTCATAAATTATAATACAACTTCATTATGAAGCAACGTGTGTTGACCTCACCATAAAAGGTGAGGCCATAACTTGTCACTGTGCTTATATTATATAAGTTCAGTGGTGTATAAAGTACTTGAAAGCCATACTCAAGTAAAAGTACAGATATCTTACCAGAAAATGACTTGTTGAAGTCACCGTTTAGAATATTACTTGAAAAAAAGTCTTAAAGTATGTGATATTTATTATATTTAAGTATGAAAAGTATTTTTTAAATCTTAAACGTACTTAATTATTGAAAGTAAAAGTACAAGTAAATGCAAAATGGAAAAGAAGCAAACAAATGTATATAAAAAATGTTCATACACAGCTTGAGTAGCAAGATTGTGTTCAGCTTTAACTCTTTCTTCCATTTTGTATTTTTGGGTAAGAATAAGAAGCACTTCATCCGGTACTTAGTGTCTTTCATTCCAACATAAGAAAACATTTCTGGAATCTGCATATGAAATAGCATTTAGATGTATTTATTTACACAGTTTAATGTATCTCAGAGGGGACATGGATGCATTTAACCTGCAATAAACTGGAAAGTGGGCAAGACTTTATTCTGACAGTCAAAAGTAAGAAACCCCTTTAATCTTAAAACACAACACAATGCAATGTAATGCATAATTCAAAACATGGGGGAAAACGCCTGTGAAAAATCAATATGGAAGATTACTTAATCACAGATAAAGTGGGCAAAATTGCATGACTAATATTTTCCTGACTTACAAACAAAATCACGAGATAAAATAAATTATATATATATATATATTATGGAAGAGAAAATAAATGTACAGGTGCATCTCAATAAATTAGAATGTCATGAAAAGTTCATTTATTTCAGTGTTAAATAAATTCAATGCAAAAAAATACAAACAAACAAAAACACTCACGTACCTTGACCACATAGTTTGTTCCATTCACAATTTGAGAGGAATAGACCAAAGGAATGTAAACCTTCGAATCACTTCCATTTACAACATTGTCCTCAATCTGTTTCCTCATCTGAATAAACAGATAAACATTATTATTATAGTAACACATTACAATAAGGGACATTTATTAACACAATGTAGTTAACCGCATTAGTAAACAAGCTAATCTATATATTTAGACATGCTTTGAATATTGTACATCAGTTTTGATAAATTCAGAGTTTAATCCAGAATGATTATTAATCTATATGGTATTAAAGCTGAATTTATTACATAAGGCAGTTTTGTCCAGGGAAGTGTTTTCTGCAACCTTTACATGTTTAGAATTTTGTGCACAAAACGAAGTGTTTTTGTCTTTCTGCATGCAAAATGCATAAAGTGTAAATGCATCATAGTAGAAATATTGTATTTTGTTAAATAATTCCTTCAATGGATGAAATTAAGTACACTTGTCACCTCATTGTAAAGTGATGATTTCTTACATCATGAATAGCCTTTCAATTCTTGAAAAATGTTCAGCTTCAAGCAAGCGAGCAACTTTACATGTCCTCTCCAGCATAAAGCATTTTGACTACTGGTTTCTGAAAAACATAATATTAATAATAATAATAACACCTGGTCATTAACCAGGTTACACAAAACTGATACTTACCTGAGCTTCATGTCCAGAGCAAATCACAAGAGAACCTGGAAGAGAATACAGACTGCATGAAAGAGTGACAAAAATAAGATTAAATATATTAAAATGTAGCTAAAATCTCTCTCTCACACACACACACACACACACACAAAACATACCATCAGTCTTCTCGAGACCAGAATCTGTAATCACAAATCACAGATCCTTCCCATCCTCATCCGCCTGAACTACTGATAATGTCCTCGGATAAAATAAAATAATATCTTATCCTAACCTCCTAAAAATCAAATGAAATGTGAAAACATCATACACCAAGACAATCGTGTGTTCACTGGCATTTAATGTTTGTACAGAAGAATCAGCCTTTTAGCTGATGAACCGCAATGTACCACGATGGCAAACAAGAAATAATTTAGCAACATATTTACATGGCAACACAACGAGAGTTCATTCACAGTTCCAGCAGAAACAAACATAACATACATGCAGTGCTGCTGTACATGTGTGTTTCGTTCTGACATCCTCATGTGAAAGAAAAAGCTTGTGGCCTTAAAACAAAAACAGTGGCCTATTTCAAGCTGAATTCATATACAGAAAGGCAAACTGATGCTAGATAAATAATACTCTCAACACAGAACTAGTGATCACTATCAGGAGTCAGTTCACAAATTATTATACTCCGAGGAGAAACCTGACAATTCACTGTAAAGGGATAGTTCATCCCAAAATGAACATTTTATTATTATTTACTCACCCTCATGTTGTTTCAAACCTGTACTTTTTATATTTACATTAATTGCGATTAATTGCATCTAAAATAAATGTTTTTGTTTACATGTGTGTACTGTGTATATTTATTATGTATTTATAAATACACACATGCATGTATATATTTCAGAAAAATATGTTGTGTTTATATATTAAATATATTTATATATAATATAAATTATATGAATATAAATATATACATGTAAATACATTTGTGTTTATATAAACAAAAACGTATTTTTCATGCGATTAATCGCGATTAATCGTTTGACGGCAATAGTAATATTTCAAGTACAAGTATATGCAAAACTGTATTCTGGAGTCATGATTTGGATGACAGCACTTTTATTGTTTTTAAATTGATTTTTTGGGGGGTTGAACTGCTGCTTTTATGGAAAAGGTTGCATGACGATACTCTCAAATGCTTCATTTTGTGTTCATTTGAAAATAAATCATCAAACTGGTTCAAACAACACGAGAAGGCGCAAATATTTAAAGCTTAAAAAAATTATTTAAAGCTTGTGACTTTATTTTCAAGTACATTTTAAGCACAGTTTAATTGTATTAAAATATAAAAAAGTGCAATAATATCCATAAACATAAATTAAAGGCAGTACAATAAATATGACCATGATGTATAAATATTAAAAATTTAAATGATGTGTTTTTGTTTGTGTTACAGTAATGAGAATTTGAGGGTTAAATGTGCTTAATTGTCATGAAAATAATGTCAAAGCACAAGCCTATATTTAAGCCTATAAATACCTTAAAAGTAGGCTTAACTTTCTTTAAGCAAAATATTATTGCTTATTTCTTTCTATTCACTTTTGGGGTAAGATATGACGTGGACAATTTTTTGACAGGTTTTGTGAGAGTTGCCCAGTAAGTCAAAAGATGCAGTTCTTGTTTTTGTGAGATGGGCTAAATGAAAAATAAACTCTGGTTTTAATAGTGATTGTGTTGCGTGTTATAAAAATTGTATTCTCCAGTTAATGTAGATGGAAACCTATCAGATGTAACTTCTTGTTTTTAACATATTTCAGCTGGTTCAAGTTGTGAGTTGTGAGCAAAACCTTCATTTGACAGGAGAGGCGTAATAATTAGTTAATACTTAAAGCCCAAAACAAGCTTTCATGAGTATAAAACGACTAGAACAGAAAGTGGATTCAGAATCTCTGATGTAAACAAGTCACACTCACAAACCTCCTTCAGCCAGCATCATCACATCTTAACATTAACCAGAAATCAAAATCACTGTGCTGGAAGGAGATGTGATTAGTCTGTAACTAAACCGCTCTTAACCAGTGAGTATCATTAGCTGGTTTAAAGGGGTCATATGATGCATATGAATGTGTTTTTTTAACTTTAAACCGCATAAACACATTTCATTACACCAAATACACAAAATAATGTTCTTTTTAGCAGCATCATATGACCCCTTTAAGTCTTTTTTCCTGATCCGGCTGTGGTTTGTTTTGTAGGAGCTAATTAGTTTGGCTTTTTATTCTTCTGCTACAGGCGACATGTTTTCTCTTTCTCTCTAAAACTGACATATATCACCACGAAAATGCCCATCTCAAGCTTCTGTTTCTTCACTGAAGCCACACAAACACCTTGAGATCCAAAAGTCTCCATAGAAAAGACACCATGGAGCTGGAACGGCCAAACTCCCCTCTCTTCCTACAGTCCCACATACTAGTGCTCAAACCTCCTCGTCCGGCTCTGTAACAGACATCGTGATGTTAGATGTGTCCGGCGGCTCACGGCGGGCCAGTGGATCAGAGCGAGTCCGGTGGCTCAGTGGACTCTTCAATAATGAAGGATTTTTTCTATTTTTTTTTATCCTTTTGCTGAACCAAACACATCCTTCTCCATCTCTGTAGGCCTTTGGCACCTTCTAAATGTCTTCAGGCAAGAGTTGCACAAGTCTGTTTACTCAAACGACATGAGATTCGCTGGTATCTAGAGTGAAAAGAGCAATCACAGCGTTATGCAATTATAGTTGATCTGTTCACAGCAGCTGAACGATATGACAACTTGATGCATTACTATAGATCTCATTTAATCAGATTAAAAAAAAAATATATTAAATACATATCAATTAATATAAATACACTAACATTCAAAAGTCTGGGTAAGATTTTTGTCTCATCTGCTGGCCAAGGCTGTATTTATTTTAATAAAAAAAAACGTAAAATCAGTAATATTGTGAAATATTATTGCAATTTAAAATACCTGATTTCTATTTGAATATATTGTAAGATGTAATTTATTCTTTCTATCATTACTCCAGTCTTCACTCTCACTTTTGATCATTTTAATGCATCCTTGCTAAATTAATTTTTCAAAATAAAATAAAAAAATCTTGTTGACTCCAAACTTTTGATCAATAGTGTACTTATATAATGTACATACATATATGCATATACATTTATATAAAATAAATAAATCATACAGGTTAAATACAAATATGAACAACATCTTGACACATTAAAATACAATATTAAAACTAATAAGCATTTCATAAAGTGCTGCTGTCCATATTAACTTCATTCACTTGATCTTCCAACAAAAATAACTCTATTGTCCTATACGTGACCCTGGCCTACAAAACCAGTCATAAGGGTCATTTTTTTAAAATTGAGATTTATACATCACCTGAAAGCTGAATAAATAATCTTTCCATTGATGTATGGTTTTGTTAGGATATGACAATATTTGGCTGAGATACAACTATTTGAAAATCTGGAATCTGAGGGTGCAAAAAAATCTAAATATTGAGAAAATTGCCTTTAAAGTTGTCCAAATGAATTCCTTAGCAATGTACGTATATTACTAATCAAAAATTAAGTTTTAATAAATTTACAGTAGGAAATTTACTAAATATCTTCATGGAACATGATCTTTACTTAATATCCTAATGATTTTTGGCATAAAAGAAAAATCTATAATTTTGACCCATACAATGTATTGTTGGCTATTGCTACAAATACACCCCAGCGACTTAAGACTGCTTTTGTGCTGCAGGGTCACAAATACACTCTCAGAAAAAAGGTACAAAAGCTGTCACTAGGATGGTACCCTTTCAAAAGGTAATCATTTGTACATTTACCCCTAAAAGGTGCATTTTAGTACCTTAAAGATGCATATTTGTATCTAAAGTGCACATATTAGTATCTAAAAGTATCTTTTGAAAAGGTACTGGTCCAGTGACAGCTTTTGTACCTTTTTTTCCTGATACTGAACTGGTAGTTATTGTGAAAAAAGCTTTTGTTCATGCCATCCAGTCCTAATGAATCAGTGGTTGTTGATACCTGAGGTCTTCTTCTCCGACACGCCTCCTCCAGGTGTTTGTGCCACATGATCGCAGTGAACCGATCGCTAGTCTGAAACTTGTAAACATTCCCTGAGAAACACAGACATTCTGCTTGAGTTATGCATACAAAAACAAACAAACATATTCACTATAATTCATTGAACAATGACTAAATGAGTAATTTTGTGAAGACTGTCATTATAAAGGCACTAAAGGAAACCCTCAGTGAATCAGATTGACCTTTGTCAGGATGGTTGAGCTGAAAGATGTTGGGTTGAGCCGGATCATCCGGCAGCACCACCATCCAGCCCAGAACACACACTTTCTTACACGGCGAAGACTTGTACTGTGTTATACAGAGTAAGATTCCATAAAATTTTATTTTCATATCAAATGATACTTTTTTCTTCATTTTTCATTTATTTAAAAATAAATAAAATGTATTCTTATAATAATGTATTATTTATTTAAATGTATAAAAAATGGAATTGCTGTGCGATTCTTTGCATCACTCACATGTTTCCGTTCTGTGGCTCGCAGAGCTTTGGATCCGTAGAATATGAGAGTGGAACCACAAAGTGTGATCCAATACCGCGTCCACGAGGCAAGCTGAATAAAAGACAACCAAACAAAACATATGAAAAATGATGCAAACTGAACTAAACAGAGCTGGGCAATACTCTCTAAATATATATGTGATATCTAAATTGCTGTAGCTCAAAGAAGAGAGCATGGCACCAATGTCAGTGTTTAATTCCTAGTGAATGCATGAACTGATCAAATGTTTACCTGCAATGCAATGTAAGTATCTGGCAAACACATTCATGGAAATGAAGGGATATCTTTTGGGATTTTATTTTTAGATACACCGATGAATGAAGAAACAGACTTTGGATTGATCTTTTTCGATGTTTAGTTTTTGTATGTGTTGATCACTAGATGGAGTGCTTGAGTCAAATATTCAAAGCCACAGTGACACACCTGCTGGTCAATGTGAAGGTTTTCTAAAATATTGTCATGAATCTTTTACCAAATAAAGTTAAAGCTAAAATTTGGCCCTATACATTGGACATTTTTGAAAAATAAGGCATTTTAATAACTAATAACATATTCATTGCTGATAACTGAAATGACTGAACCTAAACACAGGAGCATGATAAAATGCTAATTTAAAACAAAAAATCTTAGACGGACTTGGAGGTTTATATTTTAAATATACATTTCTTAAAATGTGAAATATGTGAATGCATTTTCTTGGACTGGAATATATGGCCAACATATATTTTTAAACTCATATATTATATATATATTAAAAAATATATTAATATCCCACATATTTTAACAAATATATATTTTTGGCCATTTTTGGTGATAATTTAAAATATACAGTATATATATATATACATAAAATGTATGATGTATAGGATGTTGAGGGCAGTTGCATTAACCCTTTAAAAATATGTGATCTGCATGCTGCCATCTTTGGCCATAAGTACAGTTTCTGGAGGCATAAATGTCATGTATGCACAATTTCAAAGCAAATTCATAAATATCTTTATATACTGAATATTGGCAAATGCTGAAAAATATTTAACCATAGTTTTTAAACTCATTTTTGTTCCCTTCCTGTTCACCTTGGGTTTCCTGCCCTCCTTCAGCAGGGTTTTCCTCTTCAGCGGCCCCTGCATCGTGACTCCACCCGACTCTCCGTGAGCCAGACTGGACTCTGCTACTGACGGACTGCACAGAGGGAATCACATTAGCCCAACACCTTCACCGTGTGTGTGTGTGTGTGTACTGCTGCAGACGTTCCAGCTCGCATCTGATGTGAGGATGTGATGGAGCTGCTGGAGAGCTCAGGCTGAGGTGAAGTGTGAGTTTGAGAGAGTAAAGAGAGCGCTGATGCAGGACAGAAAGCTTCCCCTTCAGCCACTCACAAGATATCGGCTCGGTTTCAAAACCTAGTGAGCTTTTCATATACACACTCTCAATGTGAAGATTGTTTCAAAAGGTAAACAGCATAAATATGCAGCTTTCTAAGAGTCTATTCTGGATGAATTTCTCAAATTTTAATTAATTTAACAAAAAAGGGAAAAAAAATTCTATTTTACGCAATATTTGGTTTTAACATGTTTAAAATTTAATTTAAAATACCAGTTAATATCTGAATTTCCACTGAAGACTTGCACTACCCTTCTTCCTACACTCTCAAACTGATATATTTGCATATATATCTGGATTAGCGCTGGGCAACGACTAATCGCAATTCCAAAATAAAGGTTTTGTGTACATAAAATGTGTGTGTGTGTGTACTGTGTATATTTATTATGTATATATAAATACACACATGCATGTATATATTTAAGAAAAATATGTTGTGTTTATATATATTACATATATTTATATATAATACAAATTTTAAGAATATAAATATATACATGTTAATACATGTAAATATTTTCAAAATATATACTGTATGTGTTTGTCTTTATATATACACAATAAACATACACAGTACACACACATATGTTATATAAACAAAAACTTTTATTTTGGATGCGATTAATCGCGATTAATCGTTGCCCAGCACTAATCTGGATATATTGTACAGTGTATGCAAATATATTGGTTTCATGTATTATGAATGACTACAAATCAACCATTTCATACAATCACTGTAGCACTCTATTGAGTCGAGTCTCCTCACTTGCATCACACTTGCATTGCTTTCTAGAAACTTGGCTTTGCTTTGAATAAAAGCGTCTGATAATACAAGGTTTATCTTTCAGATGCCACAGACTGCCAAATACGATCTGTCTAAAATTTAAAAGGCAGCTATATTTCTTCCAGATTTTCATATAGTTGTATTTCGGCCAAATATTGTCCTATCCTAACAAACCATACATCAATGGAAAGATCCGTCAATCAAAAAATTTACCCTTATGACTGGTTTTGTGGTCCAGGGTCACATATATAGACCAAAATTATAATGTGAAAAATTAATATCATAAATGTGTATTTTTTTAATATTTAGTTTCTATTACAATATAATACTTTTCCTTTTATTCACTATATCACTGTACTGTTTAGAGGCATTATTTATTTATTTAAATGTATTTTATTAATTTTTTTAACATTTTTTATTTAAAAAAAAAAAAAAATTCTAATTTACTAATTCATCTAATTGACTTATGTAATCTACTCTTTATAACATATTTATTTTAACCTAATTATTATTATTTACTTTAATCTATTCTCTGTTGTTTATTTTCATCCAAGTTATTGTTTATTTTAATCAACTTGTTAGTTTAATTATTCTGAATCTAATTTAATTAATTTTATTATTTGTTTACTATTTATTTTAAGTAGTTTCTTTATTTAATGTTATTTTTTAATGATTTAATTATTTTTACATTTTTATGCTGTTTTTCATTCAATTTTGCTGCAGAGCCCAGTTTGAAACCCCCTCTACTAAATGACTGAATGTGAATGTAAATGTGAGGAGCTCTATTTGAGTGCTGCCCATGTACAGTGTCACACTAGTTAGGATGCTACATCAGAAGGAAGCCGTCTAGGTAGACAGGACAGGGCAGTGGACCACAAGCCCACAGGTTAGGTTTTGGACCAGAGCTTTTCTCTTCTATCCACCTTATTTTTCCCGTAAGAGTGGTAAATTGAATGTGTCTGGCTTCCGGTGTCAATGTTTAGCTGTACAAAACAGCTCGTTTTGCTGCTTGATATTGCAAACTGGTGTGTCTTACCATGTTATTTTAATGTATTATCTTAATTATGAACACACTGGTTTGTAGTGCAAACAGTTTTACCGTTTACTGCACATTGTTATTCTTCTCGTTATTTCCCTTCAGTGGCTAATGAACCGGACGTCTCACACATTCACAGAAAATGGCTAACTTCCAACTTTGAAAAATAAGGTGGATAAATACAGTTCTATAACCATCCTGAGATGATGACACTCTGACAGCTGGACAAAGAGAGAGCAGATGACAGACATGACAGTCTAAACCAGAAAAGAGAGGGAAACTGGAATGTTAAAGAGGAGACGCTGCATGCCAAGACAGGTGAACCCGATGCCCCAGAGGAATGGAGGAGGTGACCTTTGACCCAGGCAGGGGTTTGTACCTGTGGGCATGGCTGCGGAGAGGAACCCTCCAGTTAGGGCCCAGAGTCGCGTACATGCGGCCCCTGTTTGCACAGTCGCCACAATGAGTTCAAGCCACACTGATACTACAGATCTCTAAATGGTCTAAATTGGATTACACAGTTTTAACATAAACATGAACTTAAAGGCACAATATGTAATTTTCACCGCTGGATGGTGTGTATTCAAAATAAACAAATAGACAGAGGCGTAGTTTGATGACGCCTTCTAGTGGTTTTTAGATATTTTAATAAAAAAATCTTACATATTGTGCCTTTAATGTGATATTTGCCAGTCATACATAAACAGGTGGGAGTTCTGCACTCCCCCCCAAAAATAAATAAATATATAAAATAAAATAAATACAAAAATAAAAATTAATTGCTTAGATTATTATTAACTACATGCATCTATTTTAACACATTTAAATAATAATTTCAAGATAAATGTATTCAAATGGCTTAGAATTAACATAAATTTTAGTATAAATCTATGAAAGCCCATTTCTGCCACAGAATAATAATAAAAAAGGTAATTGCAGCTTTTGATCTCAAAATTCTGACTTTTTCCCTCTGAGTTTAACCATGTAATTACTTTTTTTTTTTGAGTTCTGAGAAAAAAAGCCAGAATTGCCAGATACAAACTCAGAATTGCGAAATATAAACTACGAATTCGGACTTTATTCTCACAATTCCTAGTTTATATCTTGTGATTCTGAGTTTACATTTTGCAATTCTGTTTTTTTTCCACCATGGAATAAGAGATGAAAAGGTAATTGTGACTTTTCGTCGACTTTTTTTCTTGCAATTGCTAGTTTATATCTCACAATTCTCTTTATCTCAGAATTGCAAAAAAAAAGTCAGAATTTTGGGGTAAAGTGTTAATTTACTTTTTTTGTGTGTTTTTTTATCCCGTGGCGGAAACAAGCTTTCATACACATCTGTTCATTGTGTTCACAGTTAAATTTATGAAACTGAAACAAATTAGATTTATTGATGATATATAAATATATAAACCTGGTTATTGTGCATTTAAAACTTTCAGTTTGTTTGTACAGAACTAATGTATGGCTGACAAATATGCATCACATTCATTTGTTTAATTGTTCAAACTTGAATGGAAACAGATGAAAATTCATATGCAATTCAAATACATAAATCTTAAATCCAGGCCTAAATATTTTGTTTGAGAAGATACACGGACTCTCTCTGACAGAATTGAATGAGAACTGAATAAAATGTTTATTTTAAAATGTATAAAATGTTTATTAGACCCATTTTTGTTTCAGTAGTTGTGTTACTGTGTTTTGCTATTTGTATGTATATCAATGCGCTTTCCTGTGAAATGGACATACAGTGGGTACGGAAAGTATTCAGACCCCCTTTTAATGAGGAAAAAAAAATGAACAAATGATTTTAGCAAATGGCTGCAATATAACAAAGAGTGAAAAATTTAAGGGGGTCTGAATACTTTCCGTACCCACTGTATATAGATGATAACATTTATATACATTTATAACTGGAAACGATAAATGATCAACAACAAAAACAATCAGTACTGTTGAGCTAGGAAAAATGAAATAAAACTCATTAATTTTAGAAATCTCATTTCTACACTTCCAGAATGGAAGAGTTGCATGGCAGTTCATCTTATGAAGGTTATACAGTAACACTTTACAGTACAGTTCACATGAACAAACGAGTGAATAATCAAAATACTTCTAAAGCATGTATCTTAGTTAATGCTAATGTCAACATTTACTAATACATTATTAAAAATCAAAAGTTCTTTTTATTACTATTATTTAATGTGCCAGAACTAACAATGAACAGTTTTATTTTCATTAACTAATATTATCAAGTACTTGAAGTACATGTAATGCTCATTTAAGTTAGTTAATGCATTACTTAACGTTAACTAATGTGACATTATTTTAAAATGAAACCGGTCAGATAATGAAATAAAAAATGCAGCTCTTATTAGCAGATGATGTTTAGACATAAAAACACGACAAAACAGACAGAGTCTCACCTCTCGAGCCCCGGAGAAAGATCTTCACAGAACGAACTCTGACTGCTGCCTGAGAAAACACAAACCAAACAAACCTCACAACCGTTTCCATCTGAGCACAAATCAGATGTTCTCTCATCACTGACAGTGATAATCAAACAATAAGGTACAAAAGGACCTCAAAGACCTCATTTAAAACACCAAAGACATAAATTTTTATTAAAATGTTATTTCAATAATCTACATATATAGGTGCTGTGAAGTGACATACATTTTACTGACCAATCAGCATGCAGGATCAGAAATATATTCTGGGTACAACACAAAATTAGCTGTGGAAGAATGTTAATAACTCTTAATTTTGACTTCCTGCAGATACAATCTTGCACTTATACTATGGAAGTACATTGTGCCAGGCATTGAGAAACTGAAGCCACAAGACTTGCATGAGTTCGCACGGGATCCGTGTGCTAGATTCTCTTACTGATTTTCTCTTTGTAAAGTTACATTTAGTCTTTCAACTCTGTTGCCATGGTGATATAATAGTGTTCTGTTCCTTTTGCACAATGCATGCAATGATATCAGAAATCTGTTCTCACGAATGACATCAGAAATAGATAACCAGATCATCCAAACTAGTACAGTAGTCCCACCTCAAATATGAGCATTTAGATACTTTACAGATGAAATTTCAAGGAGGGTTTTACTGAATCCTCTTTATATTTATATTAAATTACTGACTTTACATGCACATATGCTGTAAATTCATGTAAAGCAATATATTTGACATTATATGGCAAATGTTGTCTGTGTGACTGTAAATTGCATCTTACAGCTCTATATATTAAGTTGGATATATTAAGCGATTTTAAACGATATATATGTGTGTGTGCATATATATATATATATATATATATATATATATAATATAAACAACTTGATTTTCAGTAAAGCTGCTTTGAAACAATGTGTATTGTGAAAATAACTAGACAAATAAATTGGACTAGACTAATTCATGCCACTGCTTTAACAATAATAATAAAGCTTCACATTTATTTTTTTAAATAGTCCAGAATGCTAGATGTGTTTGCTTTCAAGCGCATTATTTAACCACATTTTTATGCATTTTGTTTTTTTCATTTTAAACTGAGGGCTGATTCAAAATGATTTTCTGCTGTAATTAACATTATGTCACCAATACCCTTTTGGGGTAGGGGCGTGTTTGTTTTGGTGATTTCAAATATCAACATTGGCTACCAGAAATCACTTACTCTGCCTTTAAGATGCATTAAAGCAGGCACATTCCTTAAATACAATGTGCAGGCTTGTGCTGATACCTATAGAGATGCCGTTGGACACGGATGAGCTGTGTGGGTTGTTCCTCGCTGGACTCTGGGACTCCAGGAAGCTGTCGTCCAGCAGGTGACGTGGTTTCTCTGTGGGGAACGTCGCACTTTTACTCTCCACCACACCGAAATGCCACATCATACTGTGAGAGACAGTCAGAAAAGCATCATGAGGCATGAGATTGTGTAACACCGAAAGTTTCCAGGGAGAAGTACGTTTGACAAACTAAATGCTAAAGTGCTTAAGATTTAATGTTTAGTATGCAGTTACACTAACGTTCAAGTTTGGGGTTGGTAAGATTTTTTTTTTTTAAATGTTTTTGAAAGACGTCTCTTCTGCTCACCAAGGCTGCATTCGTTTGATTAAAAATGCAGTAAAATAGTAATATTGTCAAATATTATTACAATTTAAAACCACTGTTTTCTATTTGAACATATGTTAAAATGTAATTTATTCCTGTGAATTTTCAGCATCATTACTCCAGTCTTCAGTGTCACATGATCCTTCAGAAATCATTCTAATATGCTGCTCAAGAAACATTTCTGATTATTATCAACTTTGTTACTTAAAATAAATGTTAAGTGGAATTAAATAAAATATAAATATATGAAACTTTTTTGTTAATGTCAATTAGTTGCCATGGTAACATTTCTTATAATTTAGCTTAACTTGATTTACTAAAATAACTACTGAAACTAACTAAAACTGGGGGAGGGGGGAACATCTATAGAGGTTTATATAGAGGACTATAGGGGCTAAAAAACTATAGAGGTTATATGTGACCCTGGACCACAAAACCAGGGTCATTATTATATAAAATATTATATAAAATAATGTTATATAACATTTTTTAAAAACAAAACTACAAAAAGTGCAATAATAATAATTATAATGCTTTACATTTATGCTTTTAAATATTCCAGAAAGCTGGGCCTCTGTACTCTGAAGTGCATGACTTTAAATACGTTATATTTATTTATTTTGAAACTGAGGGATGATTCAATATGATTTGAAGAATATTCAAAATCATAATTAAGAAATTAAGAAAACAGCATTTATTTAAAAATAGAAATCTTTTGTAACATGTCTTTACTGTCACTTTTGATCAATTTAATGCATCCTTACTGAATAAAAGTATTAATTTCTTTCCAAAAATCATACTGACCCTAAACTATTGATCTAAATACAGTATGTAAGTGTGTGTGTATACGTATGAAGAGACAAAACAGACGCGTTTCCGAGGCTGTGGCTCTTCCTGTGGCGTGAGGGCGGCGGGGTGGGAATATGAACCCCCACAGTGGCGTCAGGGCAAGTGGGCCGTCGATTATACCTGACCGATAAACACAACTCAGACGGACCTGGATGAAAGAGACAGAGAGAAAGAGAGAAAAGCAGAATGAGTTTAGCTCTGAACATGCCTGATTGTTCTCAGTGTCACACTCAATGAAACATAATGAAAGAAAACACGTGGAGGCTCTGCTTTAGCAATCACAGCCGCAACACAAATGTTAACATTCTCTAGTCCTCTTGAGGGAGACCGATTCAACGCAGCGATGATTATTCAGTCCTGAGAGAGGATCCCCAGAGTAACGGCATCCACATGTTCCCGTCAGTGAGGCTTTCTGAGGCCTCGCTCGCGTGCTTTTCTTCTACTGCACCATGAAAATTAGCTCTATAACTTTAGAGGCATTAGTAAACCAGTATTTTAGTATTGTTATACTATTATATTATTTATTCATATTTAGAATTTGCTTTTATTTTTTCAGTTTATATTTTAATTTTAGTTTACTTTATGTGCTTTTTAAAATATATATTTTTTCATTTCAATTTAGCTTTCATTTAATTTATTTTATTTTATTTCAGTTCCACATTTACATGACACCGGTGTTTTAGTATTATTTATATGCTATTATAGTATCTATTTATATTTCTAATTAGATTTTTTTTACATTTTCAGCTTTAATTTTAGTTGTAGTAATTTTTATTTATTTTTATTAATAAACTTGTATATTTTTATTTTTTTATTAATATTTCTATTAAGCTTTCATTCTTTTTTTTAAAATTTTATTTCCGTTTTACGTTTACATGTGACCAGGGTTATTTTCATATTATTTTTTAGTAATTTAGTAATATTATATTTTATTGTATTATTATTATTATAGTTTGTTTGAATAATAATAATAATAATAATAATAATAATAATAATAATAGTATTAGAATAGAACTATTATTATAGTATTTCTTTATTAGCTTTTATTTTTATATTTTAATTTGACGTTTTAGTAATTTTGTTTTTGTCATTTTTATTAATTTTGTAATATTTCTATTTAGCTTTTATTTATTTTTATTTAATTTACATTTTACATTTACATGCGACCAGTGCTATTTTAATATTATATTTTTGCATTACATTTTATTACATTATTATTATTATAGTATTTAGTAATATTTTGAATTAGCTTTTATTTTTATATGTTTATTTTCATTTCACTTGAAGTTTTAGAAATTTTGTCATTTTTATTATCATTTTTAAATATTTTAGCTTTTGTTTATTTTTTTATTTCCGTTTTACATTTACGTGCAACCAGGGTTGTTTTAGCACTGTTTATATACTATTTTTTTCTTTTTATATGATCAGTTTTCATTTTAATATTAGTTTAAGCTTTAGTAATTTGAATGCATTTTTGTCATTTTTATTATTTTAAGTTTTAAGTTTAAGATTTCCGTTGAATGTTTCAATTTTATTGCAATGACCGAAAACAAATTTTAATAGTTTTCTTTTGGAAAACAGTTTGGAAACGGATCATTAGCAATGCAAACATTGAGGACGATTTCTCTTTCAGTTGCTCATAACTAACAGTAGAATACTTTGACATGTAACTAATAGTGCAGATGCAGTTCAGCATATTTACATATTTACAGAAGATGCTTTTATCCAAAGAGAAAATGGAGTATAACTGTTATTTGTGTCAAAGTCTGAACAGTTCACATGTTCACATGGGTTACTTAAAGCAATAG
This sequence comes from Sinocyclocheilus rhinocerous, assembly GCF_001515625.1. Lineage (NCBI taxonomy): Eukaryota > Metazoa > Chordata > Actinopteri > Cypriniformes > Cyprinidae > Sinocyclocheilus > Sinocyclocheilus rhinocerous. The sequence continues at coordinate 2,007,909 of NW_015660499.1, read as the reverse complement.
TTCATCCAAAAATAAAAATTCTGCCATGATTTCTCACCCTCATATTGTTCCAAACAATGACTTTCTTCCAAAATATCTTTTGTGTTTGACATAAGAGAGAAAGTCATAGTTTGGAGGCACAGCAGGGTGAGCATATGTTTGGGTGAACTATCCCTCTAAACTTCATTATCTCATCAAATGAACCCATCAGAGAGTCTCAGACTCCCGAGTTTTCCACAGTGGACAAAAACACCTTCAGGCATCATGGGAAAGTGGAAACAATGCAGGACAGCATGCTGAGACACTTACACACCAGAAGACACATTTAATGGAGCGACTGGAGCCTTAAACCGTCATCGTTCTCTTCCAGTCTGGCTCAGACGACGGCTTTACACCGTGTTTCTCATATTATGTAAATACCTGAATGCTACAGTAGGCGCGTTTAGGAAACGATCTTCACCTGGTTCTTGTTAAAAGCTTCATTAATGAGTCTGACTACCAGCTCATGAAATGAACACCTCATTCGGAGTGGATATTCCATCTGACAATGAAAACGGCACGATGGCGAGAGATTTGATTCGACGCAGGTGTTTCTGGAGCGTCATGGAATTAGAACATGGATCTTTAGTAGTAGTAACAGCGATTAAATGTAAAATGCAATTAAATGTAAACATGTGCTCTGTGGTATGGAGCTACTTTTGTGTTTTATGCAATAAACCTACTTTGTTTGAGAGCAACATGAATGATATAGTAATTAAAAAATAAAAGACTATAAACTAAAAATCTTTTTAAATCTGTTTCTAATTGCAAAAATAAAATACTTGATAAAATGATTGATCTCAACTCGTTTTTTTAATACAACGTTATATATATGTATGTATGTATACATATATATGTGTGTGTGTGTTTATACTGTATATCAGCCTATAAGCATAAATACAGCAATTCATTCTACATTTTTCCACAATATTTAAAAATAAACTATTTGAAAAGGTATCAATTTTAAAAACAAAAAATTGAACTAGATAGAAAGTATCTGTAAAATAAATTACAGACTTAGACTTGAGACAGCAACTTCTTGTTTGTGGGGCTCTCAGCGCTTCAAAATAAAAGTTTCACTCATGACACGATCAAACAACAAACACCTAAAAAGACAATATTGGCTGATATATCAGCTTTGGTGATACATTGATCGACCACTAGAAAAACTAACTCCATATAGCCCAATTCCTTGCAGTTACAGTAGAAAACATGCTCCAGGCATTGAGCTGCGGTGCTGTTTTGGGAAACTCAGGATCAAATCCAACCTGAATCATGTCCTGATTTCATCTATCATTCATAATTTGCTGTTTTGAAATAAAATGTGGCAAAAGAATATGATTTTTAAGCACTAGAGGGAAAGCTGCATCACTTCCAGAGCTCATAACTGCAATTACTGGCTGGTTTGCGGAGATATTATGCAGGTTCTACTGGCAAGACGTACATTTTCATTCATTTTGACCCTTTACTAATCACCTAATTATTAATTACCTAATATTTGAAGCACAAATTACATTTGACCTCTCTATCACTTTGAAAGGAAAATCTGTCTTGTTTTTGTACAGGATTGCTCCAAAAGCATTTAACATATTTTAACATGCTTTAACAGTCTACATTAAAGCACTCAAGTTACTCAAACGTTTAGCACTAAAACATTTAAAAAGTTGTTAGGAGAAGAAGGTTTTCTGAATGTGTTTGTCTGGTTTTATATGTATCTGCTGACTCCAAATCTCTCTTTTCTTCCCTATTAAAAGTGAATTAGATGGCAGACACATGCTTTGAGTTCAGCAGTACATGTTAGCGATCAGTCTGGCCCTGTCTGTACACGCTGATCCATGTGTTTAGCCACATATGTTCATGTGTGGGGGGCAGAATGGTTTGTATGTCAAATATAAGTCATGTAGCAGCATGTGTTTCTTTTGTTTTTGCTACTAAATGAGAGATTTAGGTGACTTTAGAGCCCCATATAACTCTTCTGCTCACCAAGGCTGCATTTATTTGATCAAAAATAAAGTAAAATCGGAACTATTGTGAAATATTATTACCATTCAAAATAACTGAATTCTATTGTACTATATTTTAAAATGTAATTTATTCCTGTAACGCAGAGCTGAATTTTCAGCAGCTTTACTCCAGTCTTCAGTGTCACATGATCCTTCAGAAATCATTCTAATATGCAGAAAACCATTTTTGCAGCTTTATACTTTTGTGGAAACTATGATACTTTTTTCAGGATTATTTGATGAATAGAAAGTTCAAAAGAACAGCTTTTATTTGAAACAGAAGTCTTTACCGTCAATTTTGATCAGTTTAATGTGCCTTTGCTGTATAAAACTCACAGAAACGTCTGAATTGTAGTGTACACAAAACTAAATGATGACAGTCAGGGAAACACAATGAGCAGAGCTGAGAATAAGTGTGAGACGTCTCTGTCTGGGGTCTGATTGTGATTAAGACCTGTCGTTACCACATCAATGTAACCGGCTGCTTCCAGCTAATAATAGTTTCACAGTGATGTATTTGAGAAATATTGTGCATATGTGTCTGACAGAGTGACAGGTATGTTCACGCACAGCCTGGACTTTCCCATCTAAACACATTTACGGCTTCTTTCTTTTCAATATCTGTCTGTCTGTCTGTCTGTCTATCTATCTATCTATCGGTCTATCATCCATCCATCCATCCATCCATCATTCTATCAATCTATTCATCAATGGTTCTATCATCCATCCATCCATCCATCATTCTATTGTTCTATTCATTTATTGTTCTATCATCCATCCATCCATCCATCCATTTTATCCATGAATCATTATATCATCCATCCTTCCATCGTTCTATCCATCTTATCAATCTATCATCCATCCATCCTTCCATCGTTCTATCCATCTTATCAATCTATCATCCATCCATCCTTCCATCCATCTTATCAATCTATCATCCATCCATCCTTCCATCGTTCTATCCATCTTATCAATCTATCATCCATCCATCCTTCCATCGTTCTATCCATCTTATCAATCTATCATCCATCAATCGTTCTATCCACTTATCAATCTATCATCCATCCATCCTTCCATCATTCTATCATCCATCCATCGTTCTATCCATCTTATCAATCTATCATCCATCCATCCTTCCATCGTTCTCTTCACCCATTGTTCCATTATCCATCCATCGTTCTATTGTTCTGTCCATCTATCATTCTATCATCCATCATTTAATTGTTCCATTCATCTATCATCCATCAATCCATTCACCCATCATTCTATTTTTCCATTCATTCATCATTCTCTCTATCCATCTATTGTTCTGTCCATCTGTCTATCATCCATCAATCCATTCATCCAGTAATTCATTCATTCATCCATCCATCTATCCATTGTTCTTTCATCAGTTTATCCATCCATACTTCCATTCGTATATGTAATGTGTGAATTTCTTTGGCCAATCAATAATCTAATCTAATAAACTAATCTAATAAATATGTACATTCACAATTCAATAGCGTTCAAAACTATTCCCATGAATACACAGAACGAGCAGAGCTGGAATCTAGACGACTGGGAAATTTGTTTCGATCGGTTAAACGTGCTTTGCTCACTACATCACACTTCAGTTTGTGTTATTTCATACTTTCGATGACTTTACTATGATTCTTGAATGTGGAAAATAGTCATAATAAAGAGAGAGTAGGTGTGTCTGAACGGCTGTTCCATGTTTTGCTCTGTTTTCTGGCCTGAGTTTCGTGGCAAGATCTCATTTCCTCGGCTGGACGTCTTCACAAATACATCTATGGGGTTATATAACAGCCAGTCACCCCGAGACTCAAGGAAAGACCTTGTCCGCCCAGTCCTCGCTGTGATGTAACCACGTGGCCACAGGCATCTCATTCAATAAATGAAAATTACATATATACATACACCAAACATTTCTTCAAGTCACACACTGGCATTCAAGAATAAAATGAAAAGGAAAGAATGACACATCAAAAGCCAAATGGTTCCAGTATCCCAGACCGCTGTGTTACATTCCACTCGGTCAGATCATCTGGTGCTGATATTCAGATGGGCATGATGCTTCATAGAGGAAAAATGTTGACATCTTTATTTAACAATCAAAAACTTTCTGACTACAAATGGTCTTGATGTTCACTTCTGGCCTTGGAATAAGAATAGACGTGTTATTAAATAGCAAGAGAGGTTGCCTAGGAAACCCCACAAATAATAACTTTTATGAACATGGAAACCTATAGATTTGGTCACACAGCTCAGGAGAAATGCTTACAAACGTCACTCACAGTGTACTTACATTTCTACTGGAAAACCGCTCATATATTGGCTCACCATATCGCGTGACTAGACCTCACGGGCAACAGCCGGGCAACGCAAGCATGTAACATACAGCATTTACAATGCACGACTCTGAGCAGTTCAAAGAAATCCACACCTATATGTTAATTACATGGCTAACATTCACAAATTCGCTCAGACCATTTAAACTTTCAGCTATACGTGCCATAAAATAACCTCATAACTGTTTTTGGCAGTGAATAAACCAAATGTACCTCAATTAGAGGAGTTAAGGATTATGTGATGAACTAGTTCATTAAGCAAATCGACTATTGTTTGTTCAATTTCAGCACAAATGTGCTCATGTGAGCTGTGGGCCAAAACACACAAGGTAATTTGGGCTAGTAAAAATTAGGCGTAAAATTATTATAAATATAATTATTACTAATCATAATGAATTAATGGTAAATTAAATCCCTACACATAACATTACATGATATTTAATTATACAATCTCTGATGAAATGCATCCTACAATGTCCATCAGGATATATTGAAGGCATTTCAACCCTAAAAATGACTGATAAAAAGAAATGAATATAGTTTAGCACTGAGAAATCCTGAATATTTTTAGGCCTTTTGATGATGCCATATATTTAACCACTTGAATTTGCATGCACCAATATAACAATAGCATATATAGGTAAATAAATATATTTTATATGTAAACATACTAAATATACTTTACAGACTATTATTTTCACTAACAATTGTGAGTGAATAGATTCAAAACACCCAAATCCATGATTCACAAATATGATTGAATCAGTTTTTGAAACAGCTCATTGAAACAGATGAACTGAAATGAAATTATTCATGGAAATGAATCAAACTGACCAACTCCATCAGTAATTTATTATTTCAAATCAGAGATGCTATAAAACCATCTCCTTCTAAGAGCTCTCATAAACTACCATTCAAAAGTTTGGGGTTGGAAAGATTTATTTTTTTGGAAGAAATGAATGCTTTTATTCAGCAAGGATGCATTAAATTAATCAAAAGTGACAGTAAAGGCTTTTATAATGTTACAAAGGTTTGTACTTCAAATAAACGCTGTTCTTTTGAACTTTCTATTCGTCAAAGAATCCTGAAACAAAATGCATCACAGTTTCCATAAAAGTATAAGCAACAAAAACAATTTTCAGCATATTAGAATGATTTCTGAAGGATCATGTGACACTGAAGACTGGAGTAATGATGCTGAAAATACAGCTTTGATCACAGGAATAAATTACATTTTACAATATATTAAAATAGAAAACGTTTTTTTTTCAAATGGTAATAATATTTCACAATATTACTGTTTTTACCGTATTTTTGATCAAATAAATTCAGCCTTGGTGAGCAGAAGAAACAGCACCTACATAGTGATTCATGAGCTGGAACAAAACTCAGCTATTGGCATTGGTTTGTAGGAAATGTGATGACCAAACAAAAAGTTAAAAATGAAAGCACTGGTTAATTTTCTAACATAATTTTATGAAATTACACTGAATAGTTGAGAAATTTGCGCTGGAGCTTGAAGAGGTCATCCAGTCAGCTGTTGCTCAATGACTACGGTTCATCACTGTGTTCTGGGCTCAATGAGCGATGCCTGCATGTGGTGGTGTGATGTAGATGTGCAATGTTGAGATTATAAAGGCTCCGTAGAGAGCCATTTATGTTTTGTTTGTTTTCTCAGTCCACATTCAGTTCCCTTTGCCCTTTCAATGAGTCAAATAGGACGGGGCTCCTCAGAGCCTACTGAGAACTCTACCACCAGGGGCCAGTGACCTCATTCAGACAGGACAACATAATGGATGCTGGGGGGAAATGACTACAATGTCTTCTGTAAGTTACTACTTTTCAAAAGTTTGGGGTCAGTAAGACTTTTTTTTTTTAAAGAAATGAATACTTTTATTCAGCAAGGATGCATTAAATTGATCAAAAGTGAGTACAATGTGACAAAAAATTTTTTTTTTCAAATAAATGCTGTTCTTTTGAACTTTCTATTCATCAAAGAATCTTGAAAATAATAAATGTATCAGAGTTTTCACAAAAATATGAAGCAGCACAACAGTTTTCAACACTGATAATAATCACAAATGTTTCTTGAGCAGCAAATCAGCATATTAGAATGATTTCACTGTTATTGTATTTTTGATCAAATAAATGTAAAAAAATGATTTTTCAAAAACATTTAAAAAGCTTTTGTATATATATGACAAAACCCCTTTTGGCAACTAAATGCATATATATTAGAAGCAAACTGTAGAAATAATGACATTTAGGCTGTCTTACCTGCAAGATCTTCTTTGGATGTGGCCATGCGTGGCGAGCTGTTCCCTGGTTCAATTTTCAGAGACAGTCTGTAATGGAAAGACAAGCAAAAGTCTCACCAAAAACACCCCATAAGTTCCATGAAGCTTCAGGGTGGTACATTTAATATTTCAAATCCAACTAATGTTAGCCTGAATGCACAGGCTTTGAGGATGAATTTAGTTGAATCGGATTTGCCATAAACCCCAAATAAGACATGTTAGTGAAATCATCACATCCTTTTAGTCTCAACCAACAGTGCCACCTTAAACACTCGACATTGATTTAACTGTAAGAGACGGCACTTTTCATTAAAAAAAATACAATAAAATCATGGAAAACAGGATTCTTTCTTGATATTTTCTAAGGTATAATTTGCTTAAAAATTAAAATTGGCTGAAAATGTACTCAATAGCCTCACATCACTTGCTCACCAATGGATGCTCTGCAGTGAATGGGTGCCGTCAGAATGAGAGTCCAAACAGCTGATAAAAACATCATAATAATCCACACCACTCCAGTCCATCAGTTAACATCTTGGGAAGTGAAAAGCTGCGTGTTTGTAAGAAATACTTTTAACTTCAAACTGTTGCTTCTGGCCAAAACACCATAATCTACAATAACGCTTCCTCCAGTGAAAAAGTCCATCTCCTGTTGTCCTCTCACATCAAAATCTACCCACAAATTTGTTTAGAGCTGTTCTGGACTGTTTGATCTGTGCAGATTTCTCTCTTGAGTCAGACAAGATAACTTTTTCACCGGAGGAAGCAATATTATGGATAGAGGACTCATATTTTAGCTGGAAACAACGGATCGAAGTTAAAAACTAATGCTGGATTTGTTTCTTACAAACACAGTTTTTGGCTTCACAAGGCATTAACTGATGGACTGGAGTGGTGTGGATTACTTGTGGATTATTGTGATGTTTTTATCAGCTGTTTGGACTCTCATTCTGACGGCACCCATTCACTGCAGAGGATCCATTGCGGAGCATGTCATGTAATACTCATGTAATTCTGAATTTCTCCAAATCTATTCCCATGAAGAAACAAACTCATCTACATCTACAACAGCAATAATGGCTCAGAAATAATCATGATTATGACATCAAAACCACAAGCTCATTAACATATGACTTCCCACATTTACATAATAACACCTAGTCAGCATTCAGTGACTTGACCTGCCCTGATGAATGACAGTGTTTGTACAATTTCATCACTCGCAAAACGACTAGAGACTAGAAAGATAATGCAACAATAAACTGTAACCACTTCACCTTCACAACACTTTCCTATAAAAGCGCTTACAGGCCTCAGAGGTGATGTAACACTCCTCATGCTGTTCATGCTTGCATTTGGCTTTTCTAGTCGTGTACATGACCTAGAGGAGACACTGAGAAACCCAAACGGGATCTGTTGGGCCGATAACATTTCACATTTTTATAGGGGACCAGAAGGGACTGATTGTTAACAATCCAATAAACTGAACTGCAATCTCTTATTTCCACACCAACTATGATTTGACATTCAGAATGCACAGAACAGCCTTTAATGGTGTTTTGGCACAATGTACGGTGAGTTTTGGAAAGGAGCGCTCAAAATAAACACATCATGCAGCCAAGTCATGGGTTTGATTCCCAGGGAATGAATTAATTAATTAAAAAAAGAAAAGGAAGAAAGAAAGAAAAAAGTCTGAATAAAATTGCTTTGGATAAAAGTGCTAAAAGCCAAATGCATCTATAAAAAACACATATGTTGTCAACTACTTGTCAGTATCAACTATTTTTGGACCATTATGGGCTGAATTTTTACTAAACATTGATTTTTGCATGATGCTGTGAGCAAACCAGTGTTATTATATTTAACTAAAATTAAGCTAAAACCATACAATATTTTTTTTAACTTTAACAAAAATGTACTTTTATAAAAGTTAGATAAAATAAACTTTTATTGAAATAAAATAAACCTTGATCTTATTTTATGTCAGCTAGCTGCCAAAGCAACATTCCTTATCTTCATTTAGTTCAACCTGATGCACTGAATTAGCTGAAACTAAAACTGAAATAAAAATGAATAAAAACTATAGGAAATAAAAATACTAATAAAAAAGACAAAAACACAACAAAATGACTAAAACTTAAACGGAAATATGAAAAATCATAAAATATAATGAAAATAAAAACAACTTTCCCAACCCAACATATATAATAAAGTTACAATAACAACAATAAATAATAATAATAATAATAATAAAGTAACAAAATGTACAAAAATGCAAAGTAAAATTACTTAATAATAATAATGATTTGACAAGAAAATTACTTACATTTTTGTTACAGTTACCAGTACTGTATCTGTTATTGTTTATAAAAAAAAAAAAAATCTCACATCAGGGATCTGTTCACACATAGTCATCTTTATTTAATGTTCCACATTATCTTCTTCTTAAACAAACAAATTAGATGTGGTACAGTCAGTTTACTTAAATGCCTTAATGCTATTGGACATTTTTTTACCTTTATGATCGAACAAATGATCAATGACTCAGTGTCTGTAATAATCAAATCATTGAACACATTTGCAGAAACGACATCTGAAAACCTCCAGGAAAAATGAACTGGTTTAACACCATGGGCACACTGGAGAAAAAGTCCTCACTAAATAACACAAGACGGATTGCATGTACTGATAGCCAAAGAACAAAATGAAACCGCCAAAAACAGCAACTCAACAACCTAAACCAGCGTTCAGGGGATTTGTGAAAGAAAAGATCAGATTCCTTCAGGACATCACACTGTTTTTAAGGAAGGCGAAATAGTCAGAGTCAGATAACCGGTGGGTGTGGAGAAATCCCTGGAGAAGCGCTAATCACAGCAATCAATCATTCACTGCTAATTTGCACATAACAGCATTTCTCAGTCACGAAAACAAAAATTTTCACCGATGAGATTGGAGTGACTTACCAGAGGTTGAGAGTTCAGAAACCAGACAATGTCAAACTATTCCAAACCATAACAAGACTACATTTTAAGGTCTCAAAGACAAGCTCCAGATGCAACGGCTGTTTCCAAACGGTAGGCAGCAAAATGACGTGGCCTAGACAAATTATAAAGCAGAACCACCACATGCATCCACAGATAAACCAATCCCAGAATGCACTGCGACAAGCTTGGTGTAAATTTCTGTGAGAGTTGCACTACAACAAACTAACCGCACATCTAATTTAAAAAAGGGATTATTTCCACCAATTTCTGTCACAGAATAAAAAAATAAACTTTTTAAAAGGCGACTTTTTATCTCACAACTCTGAATTTTTTCCTATTCTGAGTTTATATCTCATTATTCAGACTTTTTTCTTGCAATAAGGAGAAAAACACCAGAATTGTGAGATATAAGCTTAGAATTCCGAAAAAAAAAAAAAAAATGCGAGACGTAAATTTAGAATTCTAAAAAGAAGTCAAAATTACGAGATGTCAAAATTGCAAGATGTAAACTCAGAATTCAGAGGAAAAAGTCAAAAACTATATGTAAACTCAGAACTCTGAGGGCGAAAATAAAGTCAAAATTGCGGGAACGAAGAATTGGGGGTGGCTTCGATTCTGAAAACAAAACATTAGACAACCAAACAAAATAATATGTAGGCTAATTCAGTTTTATTTAATGTTATAAATGAGTCTATTTATAAAATGTCTAAAATGTTATAAAGGAGTCTATATGTAATTTTGTAGTCTATGTCATATTTGTACCAGACCTCAAAAGTAGGCCCCCCCTGCTTCCGCGACCCATGTGTAAACACAGAATTCAGAGGAAAAAGTCAAAACTGCAAGAAGTAATCTCAAAATTCAGAGGAAAAAAAGACAAAATTGTGAGATGTAAACTCAGAATTCAGAGGAAAAAGTAAAAAAAAATGTAGATTTAAACTCAGAATTCAGAGGAAAAATTACAAAATTATGAGATTTAAACTCAGAATTCAGAGGAAAAAGAAAAAAAAATTGGAGATTTAAACTCAGAATTCAGAGGGAAAAAAGACAAAATTGCAAGATGTAAACTCAGAATTCCAAGAAAAAAGTTAATATTACGAGATTTAAACTTAGAATTATGAGAAAAAAAGTCACAATTGTGAGAAACAAACTGAGAATTCAGAGGAAAAAGTCAGAATTACAAATTGTAAACAGAATTCAGAAGAAAAAGTAAAAAATTATGAAATTTAAACTCTGAATTCTAAGGAAAAAGTCAAAATTGAGAGATGTAAACTCAGAATTCTGGGAATTTTTTTTTATTGTGTTGTAAACTCAGAATTCCGGGAAAAGTCAAATTTGCGAAATGTAAAATAAGAATTCCAAAAAAAAAAAAAAAAAATTGTAATAAATAAACAGCGAGATTTAATCTCAGAATTCAGAGAAAAAAGTCAAAATTGCAAGATTTAAACTTAAAATTCTGAGAAAAAAAGTCAAAATAGTGAGACGTAAACTCAGAATTCCGAGGGAAGTCAAAATTGCAAAATGTAAACTTGGAATTCAGAGAAAAAGATTCAAATGTATATAAACTTGCAATTGTGTGCAAGAATTATGAGATAAAAAAAGTTGCAATGCTCTTTTTTATATTTATTCCATGGTGGAAACAAGCTTGGAAAACTTTTATATGTATATACATTTATAAATCATTCGGAACTGCTCCTTCAGCAGTCTCTGTGTCTGGTGGGTGAAGTTCATCTTCCACTCTGGTGCATGTGTAGTGTTTCCAGACCTGTGGACCTGCAATGCAAAAGTCCTCGAGTCGCCCACGTCTTTCATGTTCGCAACCCATCCAGAATGCTGACCGCGGAGCAGAAAGTGAGACGGCCACCACTGATGAGGGAGGCCGGATACAGCCAGCAGCATGATGTCAGTCCTGGATGAACTTCAATAGCACACCCTACGGTTTCAGTGCGTTTGGGGCCATGCGAGGTCGTGACGGGGGTCACAGACGAAACGTCACCATGGAGACCACATGAGAGCCGCCGCCGATCATCGAGATTTAGAGCTGAGCCCATCTCACTCGCTATAAAACAGAGCTGAGCTGTGCAAAAAAACACCCTGGAGATTTGAGAAATGGCAAACCCCAAATAACACCATGACAGATGCTCAGAGTCCCTCTGTTGTAAAAACAAAGATGGAAGAGCTACTTTTAAATGTATTCATCTACAAAATGACAAATGACACAATGAACTCCTGACTGAACTCTGACTCGGCCCACAACAAAAGCTCTGTGATTTGTACCAAATGTAACTGCAATCTGGTTATTGTAGGCTTTTTAATGACTTGAACAGAATACGGTTACATGTGTAGTGTACATGTTGTTTTATGCCTAAACATCAAACAGCACACAATTAGACATAAAATATTTGGATTTCTGCAATGTATTGTAATGTAACATTGATGTGGCCAGTTGTTCGTATTTATTAAGTCATAAAGGTAACGTTATCCTACTAAATTTTTTTGCTGAAATTACAAGAATGGCTTGAGACGGAAGTTAAAACAGGTTGAAAATGACAGAAAAATCTGTACTATTTCACACTGCATGCAGCATCGCGTACAGCAACATGAATTACATTACTGTTTTCTTTTTAAATCAAACTTAAGTGTATGTGACAAAAATAAACTTAACTTAACAATACAGATATTTTCAAAATATGTAAAATGTGTAAAATCCTAACTTTAAACGAAATTTTTTCTTTATAAAATAAAAAATACATATATTTTCAAAATAAATACAACAATGTAACTATAAATGAAAAATATGTATAAAAACAAGTGATATATTTTCACAAATATAAAAAACCTAACTTTAAATGAAAAATGTAAACGTGCATAATATAAAAATGCATATTTTTTTAAATATGCAAAATACCCAATTTTAAATGATAAATATAAACTTTTCAAAAATAAAACTTTTCAAAAATATGCAAAATATCTTCATTTTAAATGACAAAAATATTATACATATATTTTTATTTTTATCAAAAGATAACATTTTGATATTTATCAATATGTAAAACCTAACTTTAAATGAACAATTTTAACTTGTATAAAATAGATTTTTAAAATACGTAAAACATTACTTAAAAAAAATATAAACTTGCATAAAATAAAACAATATTTATATATTATAGAATATATATTTTTCAAAAATATGCAAAAATACAAAAAACTAATTTTAAATGACAAATATAAACTTTTATAAAAATATAAATGAATTTTTTTCTAAAGATATGTAAAATCTCACTTTAAATGAAAAATCTTAATTTATATAAAATGTTAGTAAGGCAAGTAAAAAAATCCTTACTGTTGAACCTTGAGTTTCTTTTCTTTTCTTCTTCCTTCCTTTTTTTTTTTGTATTTTGGTTACGTATCACCATTTTAAGCCATTTTAAATCTGTGTTTCTCCAAACCTGTGTATAAGACATGTGATGTGCAAAGGATGTACTCCCTCGGACTGCATACTTGAGACTGAAGGACTCTGATTAAAAAGACATTTACTGATCGTCCGTCGTTAGCACAGGATTCGCTCCAACATCAGTGAAGTGAGTGAAGCCAAGAAAACAATCATCTCAGATGAGCTGAATGAAAGACTGATGCTCGTCATGGATGAACAGTCACAGGAAACAGAGCAAAAAGTCTGGCTTCTTAGACAGGTACGAAAAGAGCCGTGAAACATGATGTTATTGTTTCAAATCTCTGTTAAAGTTGACTTCTTACCAGTCGATGAAGGATATTTACATTTTATAAACACAACACAAGATAGTATTTCATAATTTTGTGCTAATATGATTGCTTCAACAGACGAACGCTTTTCAGCAGGGGTGATATCAGGATACTGGACTCATTATCACGTTTCCTCTCCCATGTTGAGACATCAATATGGCTAATGTACTTCTGATACAGTGTGTGCCAGTAATAACAGGCTCTTCACAGCATTGAGACGAGAGTCCCACAGATATTCACTCATCCGGCGGAATAAACATTTAAATCCAGCATAATCACAGGCTCTTTTAACTCGCTTTGATGAATTGCTAATTCACAAATTCACTTCGCAGCTGTTCATGATGGTATGAGGTGGAGAAGAGAAATTTAGGGGTTCACATTAAAGCAAAAAGAGATCTGCTGCATTCCTTACAGCTTCTGGTTGAAGATCTAGTATGGGTCACTGCTTATTACATACTGCTAAGAACGCTGGTCAGCCCCTCTACTTGAAGAGACAGTTCAACAAGAAATGAAAATTCAGTCATCATTAACTCAACCTCATGACTTAATTTCTTCTGCAGAACACAAAAGAAGATATTTTGAAGAATGTTTCAGTTGTTTTTTCGTGGTTTCAGACTGCATTGACTTTCATTGCACAGCAAAAAGATTGAAATATCCTTGAATGGCCACAAACAAGCACTTGTATTTTTCAAATTATCTTTTTTGGTGTTTGCAGAAGCAAAAAAAGCCATTTTTTGCTTGAAATATCCCTCTAACCCTGGTCTATGGAAGGCTTGTTTCCACCATGGAATACAAAAGAGGAAAAAAAGGAATAAAAAAGGTAATTGTGACTTTTTGCACAGAAAAACAAATCAGAATTGCAAGATATAAACTCAGAATTCATACTTTTGCCTTGCAATTCTGAGTTTACATCTCACAATTCTGTTTTTCTCTGAATTCTGAGTTTAAATGTTACAATTCTTAATTTTTCAGAATTCTAAGTTTACATCTCGTAATTCTAACTTTCTTCTTAGAATTCTAAGTTTGCATCTCGGAATCATGACTTTTTTTCTCAGAATTCTAAGTTTGCATCTTGGAATTATGACTTTTCCCCTCAGAATTTTAAGTTTACATCACGGAATTCTGACTTTTTTTTCTCAGAATTCTAAGTTTACATTTCATAATTCTAATTATATGTATCAGAATTTTAAGTTTACATTTCGGAATTCTGACTTTTTTTCTCAGAATTCTAAGTTTGCATCTAGGAATTATGACTTTTCCCCTCAGAATTTTAAGTTTACATCTCAGAATTCAGACATTCTTTCTCAGAATTCTAAGTTTACATCTCGGAATTCTGACTTTTTTTCTCAGAATTCTAAGTTTACATCTCATAATTCTAATTATTTGTCTCAGAAATTCTAAGTTTACATCACGGAATTCTGACTTTTTTTCCCTCAGAATTCTAAGTTTACATCTCATAATTCTAATTATTTGTCTCAGAAATTCTAAGTTTACATCACGGAATTCTGACTTTTTTTCCCTCAGAATTCTAAGTTTACATCTCATAATTCTAATTATTTGTCTCAGAAATTCTAAGTTTACATCACGGAATTCTGACTTTTTTTCCCTCAGAATTCTAAGTTTACATCTCATAATTCTAATTATTTGTCTCAGAATTTTAAGTTTACATCTCGGAATTCCGACTTTTTTCCCTCAGAATTCTAAGTTTACATCTCGGAATTCTGACTTTTTTTCCCTCAGAAATTTTAAGTTTACATCTCGGAATTCTGACTTGTTTCCTCAGAATTCTAAGTTTACATCTACTTTTTTTGTCATGGAATAAAAAATAAAAAAGGTAATAGTGAGTTTTTATCTCACAATTCTGACATTTTCCCTTGCAAATGCAAGTTTATATCTCAAAGTTTTCTTTTCTTCTCAATTCAGACTTTTTTCTCAGAATTGCGAATTTATATCTTATAATTGTGAAAAAAGTCCAAATGGTGAGATATAAATTCAGAATGTGAGGAAAAAAGTATGAATTGTGAAAACATTGCAACTACCTTTAAACCGGGGCATTATGGTTATTCTGACTCAGACTGCAAGGTTCTGCCCAATATTTGATAACCAATAGCAGAATTAAAAACAACATAACATTTTGCTAAAAAAATATTGCAATTACTGCAATTTAAACAACAATACTGGCAAAGAACTGCTGGATGCTGTTTTACGTTTAAGTAAGTAAGTAAATAAATAAATATTAGAGGTATAATGATACACAAACATGACGTTTAGTACAAATTGAAACAACAGTACTGGCACAGATTTGCTGGACGCTGTTGTGCAAATAATACCCGCTTTACGTTTCACCACTTAAGGAGCAAATTATATGGTTTGGAACAACTGCGTATAAGGATTTATTTCTCATCTCACTGTTGGTTCCACCATGTGTTTGGACTCAGTCGGCCTAAACCCTGCTGAGCTTAAGCAATGTTGCTCAAACTCACAGAACACCCAGTGATTTTAATAAAAGCACATTACATTTGTGTAAAACACTATTTAACGGCACAATCAAAACGTCTAAAGGCGGTTACAGTTTCACCACATTTATGTGATGACTTTGCTGCTCACTGTGCCGACCACCCAAAAAATCTAATCACGCTGTTGTTTGCCTATAAAAGCAGCGACCCGTGAATTCCCAGTGTCAAATGCCTAGGGATATCGGCTGTCATGTCGTAACCAGAAAAACACAAATGCAATCATCTGCTATTTCCTGTTCGCCAAATCTTAAATCATCCAGCCAATGGGTCACCCTCGCTTTGGGCCGCTGCCGGTGCCACGCGTCCTGCTAAAGTCATCATGCCGCTTGAAGCAGGAGCTCTGCTGTAAATACAGTCACTTTGCATTTTACCATTGAGACCTACTTACTTGAAATTGTCATCTTCCACGAACTTCTGAAGCTCCTCGATGTAGCGAACAGACATCAAGTACTTCTGCACATGCGAGAGGGTCACGAGGTGATCTGTGAGGAGGATGTCGAGGGTCAGACGTGTGCATGTATATATACACGTGGATCTGAAATCTCCCTACAGATGACACGACTAAATATCCTGCGAAGCTGACTGAGAGCTAATGAACTGACCGTATGTGCAGGACATCTGGAGGTCAGAGATCACCCGCAGGATGTTGTTCATCTGATTGGTTCTCTGCTCAGTCTCAATGATGCTGTCAGATGCAGGATAGGCCGAGTCGATGTAAATCATGTCCAGCAGGTAGATCCCTGTGTGTGAGAAATGGAAGCGAGACGGACTATAAGTATTCATGTTATTTATGGATTTACTGATATGGACATTTAGGCTGATATGATAGTAATAATATAATGACCCAGGATGAAGTATCACCATTTGTCATATTGACCAACTGACTGTACATTGTCTAGCTTATTTAATGGATATTAACTAACTAACTAACTAACTAACTAACTAGCTAACTAACTGTTTTTTAAAATAATGAAAAAATAAATTATTTGTTTGAAATTATTAAAATTAATTTATATTATTTTAAATAATATTATAATGAATAAAAAACAAACAAACAAACAAACAAATAAATGTAATGTTGTCAATGCTTGTGATGTTTTGAAAAAATATCTAATTTAAATTAATGAATACATTCATTTAAATAATTTTTGAAAAAATTAATAAGTTGAAATTATTTTATTTTATGTGCAGAAAGCGATACAGGAGACACAAAAATAGAACAGAAACGCAACACTGTATGTCAGTACAGCACTACGGCGTGCTGATATCTGTAAAGACATCTGATAATACAGCAAAAAAACTGTTAACTTGAGATAAATTATTGTAAGTCTAATAAAGAGATAAAGCACCTCCATGCACAGTTACAGTTTATTACCTCAGTCAAGCTGTGATACACATTATACGTACTGACTAACAAGAACCAGGCATGTACTGCAGGAACAAGTCGACACTATTGGCCTTAATTTATCCCAGAATGCATCTTGATTTAGAGGCGAGGCAGAAATTACACATCTGCATGGCATTCACAATTAAATATTTTCTAATCTTCTATTTGATTTCTGCAAGTTTATCAAAGAGCATAAGCATCTGATGAGACAAGAAGCGCTGATGTGAAGATCTGAGGCAGACATGCTTGGGTAATTAACATTTCCCATGTGCATCTTTAACATCAGGGTGTGTTTGTGATGATGGCATACTACTAAAGTACACTGCAGTACTCTACTTACACACTTCAGTATGCATTGAACATTGATCTCTTCATGAAACAATCCAAACCAAAAAAGTGTACAGACCCTTCATTTTGCTCCAAATCTGTTTTTGACTTTCTTTCTTGTGTGGAACACAAAATGGGAAGTTAGACAAAGCCTGAGCTGGATTGCCAAGCTCCAAAAAAGTACAGTAAAAGTAGTCTGACAGTATGAATCATACACAATCTATTTGCATGGAAGATAATTATAGTCATAAGAAAATGTTTTAATATAGAAATTATTGAAATCCCAATTTTGTTTTATTACTTTATAATTTTGACTGTTCAACTCATAGTTATGACTTTTTATCTCATAATTACAAATTTTAATTTCATATTTTGTCACAATTATGACTTTTTAATCTCTTCATTTCAATTAATTATTGTATAATTAGGACTACGTATCTAACCATTTTTATTTTTATCTCATATTTATGACTTTTTATCTTTAATTTCAATGTTATTTCTGGTAACTATGACTCTCATATCTCATAATTATCTTTTTAGCTCATAATTTTTTAACTTATGTCATAATTATGACAATCTCTTAATTTTGATTTATTATTTCAAAATTAGGATTTAGTATCTCATAATCTTGGCAGTTTATCTCATGAGTATTAGTTTTATCACATAATTTCAATTTTTATGTAATAATTATGACTTTTTAATCTCTTAATTTCAATTTATTATTTCATAATTTTGACTGTTTAACTCACAATTATGACTTACATAGTATCACATAATTGTGACTTTTTTAAAAAATCTAATAATTAAGACTTTTTCCTCTATAAATTTGCCATAATTATGATTTACAAAAACATGTTTTTATGTGGTGTAAATGGGACATTGTTGGTTCCAGCAAGTTGCTTGGAACCAACCAACCAACCAACAAATAAATCAACCAACGAACTAGCCAATGAGCGAACCAATCACTCAACAAACCAATGAATCAACCAGTCAACCAACAAATCAATCAACCGACCGACCAACTAACGAATCAACGAATGAACCAACAAACCAACCAACGAGTGAACCAACAAATGAACGAACTGACCGACCGACTAACCAACAAACCAACCAATGAACCAATCAATGAACGATCCAACCAACGGACCAACCAACAAACTAACCAACCAACCAACCAACAAACCAACCAACGAGCATACCAATCGACCAACCAATCAATGAATCAACCAACAAACCAACAAAAGAACCAAGTTCCAACAAACCAAAGAATCAACCAACCAACTAATGAATCAACAAATGAACCAACCAACCGACCTACCTACCTACCCATCTAATTATACATCAATATACCTAATTATATATATTTAAGAGGACTAATTTTCTCAGCTATCAGGTGTTGCAAGCTTAATTTTGGACCTGCATTTATGAATAGCCTTTGTGTAAATATAATGTCTAGGAACAGTAAAGCAGTTTTCTTTGGACATTCTTAGATGAGATTAAACGCAAGGAAAGTTTATCTTCTCTACTGATTCATGCAAAGGGGAAAAGTGGCTGGTACTCTAGCAAAGAAATGTTTTAATGAAAACCACATGGCTGGATTTAAACTGAGAAAGGAAGTCCTCACAATCTAATAAAAGCATAAATCAGACTAATATATAAAACAAGGCAAAAATCCTGCTCGTAACTATGCAGTCAAATGGTGGTGCCCTGCTAGTGATCAGAAGAGCATTATTTGAGCAAATGACCTGGAAGGTTAGTTTAATATGTCAGCTTATTTATAGTGCTCTGGATAAACTGCTGCAGGCTGCTTGTCCTCAGCAAAACAGATGGAGATGTTCATCTAAAGAATCATGTGTTTCTGTGCTGTAAACAAAACACATATTTAAATAAATGGCCCATAGCAGTGGCACAGCATGACAGATTCTATTAAACCCTGGGTTCATTTGAGCCAGAGACCACGAGAGGTGATGTGTTACCATGAATAAAATGATAATCACAGACTTAAGCAACAGTCACATTAGCCAGAGTAAAGACATACTTTTTTTTTATATTTATGGGCGTTTTAATGCTTTTTTTTAATGTGATAGGACAGTAGAAAGGTGACAGGAAAGCATTGGGTTGAGAGAGGGGATGGATAGATAGATAGATAGATAGATAGATAGA
>NW_015660499.1:1981472-1987506 GCF_001515625.1 Sinocyclocheilus rhinocerous | reverse complement strand
AACACGTATTTAAATAAATGGCCCATAGCAGTGGGACAGCATGACAGATTCTATTAAACCCTGGGTTCATTTGAGCCAGAGACCACGAGAGGTGATGTGTTACCATGAATAAAATGATAATCACAGACTTAAGCAACAGTCACATTAGCCAGAGTAAAGACATACTTTTTTTTTATATTTATGGGCGTTTTAATGCTTTTTTTTAATGTGATAGGACAGTAGAAAGGTGACAGGAAAGCATTGGGTTGAGAGAGGGGATGGATAGATAGATAGATAGATAGATAGATAGATAGAACAAAAGAACGATAGAATGAGCCAAATTTTATATATACAGTTATGTCCATATATATTTGGACACTGACACAATTTTCATAATTTTGGCTCTGTATGCCACCAGAAAAGAATTAAAAATAAAACAATCAAGATGAAATTGAAGTGCAAACTTTAAGCTTTAATTCAAGGGGTTGAACAAAAATATAACACAAAATGCATAGGAATTACAACCATTTTTATACACAGTCTCCCCATTTTCAGTTTTCAGTTTTCATTTTTTTAGATGTTTTTTGGCAAAGTCTAACCTGGCCTTGTTTGCACCTTGGGGTGAAGCCTCTGTATTTGCTCTGGTGAAGTCTTCTCTTGATTGTAGACTTTGACAGTGACGCGTCTGTCTCCTGGAGAGTGTTCCTCTCTTGGCTGGATGTTGTGAAAGGGTTTTTCTTTACCATGGAGAGGATCCTCCGGTTATCCACAGTTATGTCCATATATATTTGGACACTGACACAATTTTCATAATTTTGGCTCTGTATGCCACCAGAAAAGAATTAAAAATAAAACAATCAAGATGAAATTGAAGTGCAAACTTTAAGCTTTAATTCAAGGGGTTGAACAAAAATATAACACAAAATGCATAGGAATTACAACCATTTTTATACACAGTCTCCCCATTTTCAGTTTTCAGTTTTCATTTTTTTAGATGTTTTTTGGCAAAGTCTAACCTGGCCTTGTTTGCACCTTGGGGTGAAGCCTCTGTATTTGCTCTGGTGAAGTCTTCTCTTGATTGTAGACTTTGACAGTGACGCGTCTGTCTCCTGGAGAGTGTTCCTCTCTTGGCTGGATGTTGTGAAAGGGTTTTTCTTTACCATGGAGAGGATCCTCCGGTTATCCACACTGTTGTCCTCCGTGGACGTCTAGGTCTTTTTATGTTGCTGAGCTCACCAGTGCGTTCTTTTTTCTCAGAATGTACCAAACTGTTGATCTGGCCGCTCCTAATGTTCCTGCTATCTCTCTGATGGATTAGTTTTGATTTTGAAGCCTAACAATCGTCTGTTTCACTTGTATGGAGAGCTCCTTTGACCGCATGAAGTGGGTTCACAACAACAGCTTCCAAATGCTTCAACTCCAGACCTTTTACCTGCTTAGTTGAAGCAGAAATAATGAAATAATAGCCTACGCCTGTCCATGAAACAGCTTTTGAGTCAACTGTCCAATTACTTTGAAAAAGGGGGGGGTACATATTAAAGAGCTGTAATTCCTTAACCTTTCCTCTAATTTTGATGAGACTACACTCAAATTAAAGCGCAGAGTGTGCACTATAAGCACTATATTCATTACATAACTGTAACTTGAATATGTTTTGGTCAGCAGCTAAAATAATAAAAAATAGTGCCTGTATCCAAATATATATGGACCTAACTGCTTCGCATTTGTCCAAATATAGCAATAAAACATCAGAAACATGACTGAAGTAGATCAGTTGTGAAAGTGAAAAAAAGTGACGTGACATGTGGCCAAGTATGGTTACCCATACTAGGAATTAGTGCTCTGCGTTTAACCCATCCTAAGTGCACACACACCGTGAACACACACACACCGTGAACACACACCCGGAGCAGTGGGCAGCCAATTATGCTGCGGCGCCAGGGGAGCAGTTGGGGGTTCGGTGCCTTGCTCAAGGGCACCTCAGTCGTGGTATTGAAGGTGGAAGAGAGCGCTGTACATTCACTCCCCCCACCTACAATTCCTGCCGGACTTGAGACTCGAACTCGCAACCTTTGGGTTATGAGTCCAACTCTCTAACCATTAGACTACGACTTCCCCTTGTGAAAACAACATCTCAACACATCGTGTTCAGTCACACACACTGCTGGACGACCAGCCTTGACACAATCTGAGTCACTCTATGGCTTCATCCACACGATGACATAAGCGCTCAACACGACAATCAACATCTCTGCCATTGTATTACCAAAGTCTGCCTTTATCCAAGCACAAAGTCTTGAAAATCTTGCAACACATCATTTCCTATTTCAGGGTGTTATCAGCAGGTTTCGTGAGATTCACCCAAACGCTTCAGCTAAATATAAAGATGGAAACTCAGCTTGACAGCATCGGATGAAGGTTGTGGGAAGGTACAGACATGTTGCACAAGCAACTACAAACATCGAACTGAAGTTTACTGCTCGTCTTCTGCATGGGGTGTGTGTTTAGTTTAAGGTCATCATTTGGTTTTCCAGGAAAAACCTGATGAAGGACTCACTGATGAGATGTTCAGACTAAACAGGATCAGGGTGAAGCTCTCCAGTGCCCTTAAAAGGTAGCAGTGTGGCATCTTACATAACAGAGAGCTCAAAGCATCATTCCTTCCTTCTATTGCAACATTCACCTTGGACAGCACAGCTCTGCATCATGTGTTGTTCTTATTACACAATCGGAGACGTGTGCCCAAAGAGACTGTGAAAACGTGCTGAAGCAATGTTCACGAAGTTGTGATTTGCTTCCAAGGCTTATCGTCCAACACAAACCAGGTCTTTGCACACGTGACGAGCTCTGGCTTTGTTCATCCAGTGCTGTTCCTCAGCTGTGAGAAACGGCCTTTTGTCTGAAGTGTTTTATAGCTACATGTCTGCACAAGTTACTATCTTTGAAAAATGATGTACTTCAAGTCTGGCTTGCAATGCAGGCTCTCTCTGGATTGTTCATCTTTACTCTAAGCCTCTTAAAATACTTGGGACAATTTCTTATGCTTATTCATGCATGCATGTGACATAAACTAATGAAATGCTCAAATTGTTAATCGTAATTATTCGTGTAAAAATTAATCATCAGTAAAAACTGGCAGTCCTAACCACATGCACGAAGCAATCTAACACTGAAATACATAGGCCACTGATAAAAAAGGCAGTTTTGATAATTCCTAAGCACTGAAGCATCTTAAAACATGAACATTAGCCCAAGAAATGTAGTGTGGAAGAGTTGGACGAAACTGCTTCCAGGCAGTGAGCTCATACACACTAACCAGTGTAACTAACTAAAAATAGTAACACTACACTGTAAAAAAAAAATTCCGTAAAATTCCGCTAATGTGTCGTTAAAATACTAATCTATTACTTTACTGAAATGAAAACTTAACATTTAAGGGGAACTTTAAATAAATATTTTATGTAAAAGAGGTTCAGCTGACAAAAATGGGAATTGGGAATACCTGCTTTTGCACGTTTGTTCTAACTATTTTTTTTCATTTAATGTTTTAAAATGTAAAAAATATTTTTATATAATAATCCACATTGTACTGTGTCAGATAAATACTGCTCTGATTATAAAAATTTGAAATATATACATTTAGGGCAGGTATTCCAAACTAATACTAATAATAAATTAATTAATTATATAAAATGTCAAATTAAAATTACTGAAATTAAAATCTGAGAGCAGCCACACAGAGGAAGATCTGCAGTCAAGAGCAAATATTACATTTACTAAAAAAAAGTTTAAGAGGTACTTCAAGAAAATATTTCATGTCAAAGAAGTTCAGCTGACAAAAAAGCTTGTGAAGTTGTAAATAAAACAAAAATTACTGAAGTAGGTCTTACAAGAAAACACTATTTCAGTCCTTCTATGTCAAAATTTCATGTTTAATTCAACATGTTTCTTTGTAATTATTAGTGAAATCTACTAGCAATTTATGAGTGAATATTGTTTGAAAATAAATCCAAATGTAGTGGTGTATACCTTTGTACCTCATCTACCAATCAAGGGCACATATTACAGTAAGGCTTTTAGGGATAAATAACATACAAAGTTTTTCAATTGAGGGCACTCCCACAAAAAAGGAACAATTTGTTCATTTTGAACCCTGTTTTGGAAGGGACAGTAAAACAATGAAACACAGACACAGCTTTAGAGGAGACTACAGCACATATGAAGAAGTCCTGCATTCAATCGCTTCAGAAATGCACATAAACACCTACTGTGCCGGTGGATTTTGGGAAGGCCCTGCAGTGAATCAGACAAACGCTCCACTGCAATCTAAGCAAAAGCAGACAGAAGGGATGTCATGTTATTCTCCGGCCAATTATCTTAAGTGAGCCAATTTTATGGATGATTTTAAATCATGAGCTCCTTTCAGAACGCATTATCTTCATGTGTAATTATCAGCTCATCTCACATCACATGCCAAGACAGAGTCCCTGCGAACATCCCGATGAGGACAGAGAGAGAGCGATGAGGAGACATGTTTGGACTGCAGAGGATATGATGTAGTGGATTGTTTTGAGGCTGTACATCTCCATGTAAACACTCAAAGTCTTATCAGATGAGTCACAAAACACATTTCTTGGACCAAATGGATCGAGAGGAAGCATATTGTTCTTGTTAAAGTTATTTTTCACTATGAACTTGACAAATAAACATTGTAGAGGTTCTCAGACAGTCTATATAATGACATAAGTGTTTAATTTATGACTCAAGCATCCATAACACACCTTTTTTGGATTTGTGGATTATGGACTAATTGCTAAGGTGTTCAGAGTGTTCTTAGAATGTTGCTATGTGGTTGCTAGGCAGTTCAGAGTGTTTTCACTGGTTGCTCAGAAAAGATGGAAGAGAGAAAGATTTGGCATTAAACCCTTTGGTGTGAAAGGTACAATGTGGATCAGTGGCAAGGGAGAAGTTTTCAATAGAGGACCACTACCATTCAAAACATTTTAGTTAGAAATTCTTTTATTCAGCAAGGATGCAAAAAATTGGTCAAAAGTGACAGCAAAGATATTTAGAGTGTTAGAAAAGATTTCTATTTCAAATAAATGCCATTCTTTTGAACTTTCTATTCATCAAAGATTCCTGAAAATAATGTATCACAAAAATACTAAGCAGAAAACAATTGTTTTCAACACTGATAATAATCAGAAATGTTTCTTGAGCAGCAAATCATCATATTAGAATGATTTCTGAAGGATCATGTGACACTGAAGACTGGAGAAATGATGCTGAAAATTCAGCTTTGATCAAAGGAGTAAATTTCATTTTACAATATATTCACATAGGAAACACTTATTTAAAATGGTAATAATATTTCACAATATTACTGATTTTACTATATTTTAGATCAAATAAATGAATCTAAAATCCTTGGCGAGCAAAACTTCATCACACATCCAAAACTTTTGAATGTTAAAAGTATGCAGCCACCAATTACTGTTTTATTTTGGTCCTTTTATGGTGGCAAAATCGCAAGTAAAGTATCATGTATACTGCCCTTTAAAACATTTAACAACAAAAGGCATTTAATACATTAAAAGCATTTAATTTTTTAGAACTGCTTTAACTGCAATGCCAGAGTTTTGACAGAAATCACTAATCCAGAAGGACAAGTTTTGATTAATTATCAATTATCTTAAAGGTGACATATTATGAAAATCTGACTTTTCCAGGTTTTAAGTGCTATAATCAGGTCCCTGGTGCATCTACCAACCAAGGAAACGTGAACAAGATGAACCCAATCACTTTGTTTTGGTAAGCCTTTTTCTGCAAGCGTCTGAGAAAACGAGCGCGTTTGATTTTGCTCACTTGGTGACGTGGCAAAGGGATCTCATTATAATATTACCACCCCTTAATCTGTAAGTTTACACCCACAGCGCCGTCATTTGATTTTGCAAGCGGCAACGGTGTACCAGCTCTAATGCCATGGCGAAAGTTTGAGCAAAACATGCTAACTGTTCTGTCTTTGGCTGCACAGACGAGCACAGAACACTATTTA
>NW_015660499.1:1967467-1981345 GCF_001515625.1 Sinocyclocheilus rhinocerous | reverse complement strand
GTGAGCAGCAGCTCATTTGCATTTAAAGACACAGGCCTGAAAAACAGCTTGTTTCTGCTTCCACTCAAAATAGGCATTTTCAAAATTATATAATAAATTATCTGTGGAGTATTTTAAGCTGAAATTTCACAGACACATTCTGGGGACACCAGAGACTTATATTACATATTGTAAAAAGGGGCATAATATGTCACCTTTAAAATTTACTGAAATTCTTCACTTTGACATCAGTTACTTTAAGATACATGACACCACCAGTGGTCTTACCCACAGATAATGACCTTCTCATGTGGCTACATCTAGAAACCATCACTCGAAACCACACCAGATCAAAACAACGAGGCGCTTTCTCACTAAAGCATCTGAGTGACCTCTGAAGTAGCTCATTACGCTGCCGCTGGTTTTCACATCACCACTAAAACATAATAAATAAACAAACTTTCCAAGCAGGGGCAGCGTGGCTATAATCATAAATCAATCCAATAAAGGTGCCGGCCCAGGACTGGACACAGCTCCCCTGCTGCAGATAAATGGACACAAGCTCTGATCCAAGAGGACTGAGCTCTGCCAAACGTCCATTCCAGACCACAACATTTACCTGACACAATGGGCAGCAGTCAGAGGAAAAATGATTGACGAGAAAGTGAAAATGAAAAAAAAAAAGCGAGAGAGAACAGAAGGTGATGAGTAAAACAGACAATGGAGTCACGTGTGTGTGTGCGGTCCAAAACACGGACCATTTCACATCTTTAAAGGGATATTCAGTCAAATATGAACATTCTGACATTATTTATCTGTCTATTGTCTGGACTTGATGATTATTTGATTACTTGACATGATTATAAAACACGTCAAGTGAGTAAGGCTCAACTTTTTTTACTGTGTCCACAAACACATTTGATGAAAAAGACTGTACTTTATCGAGGCTCTGTTGCTTTGAATATGGTTCCCATAAATATACGAAAGAGTAACTGTACATATGTATTTCGAATAAAATGTGAAGATTTGCTTATAAATATGTAGATGTATATTTTAAGTGCTGCTACTGCTGAGACGTATAGTTTTGTGATGTGATAAGTGAAATTGTATTTTTGTTCTTTTTTATTTATTTGTAAGACTGTTTGTCTTGGATTGATTTGTGGACCCCAGGAAGACTAGCAACCACTTTGTGGAAGCTAATGGGGATCCAAATAAACAATAAACAATTTATGCTTGCATGTGTCATACATGAACATTAATACGCTGAATAGAGAATGAAATCTGAGAGCAGCCACACAGAGGAAGATCTGCAGTCAAGAGCAACTTGCTACTTGCTTCTGCCAATACATCCACAGACATGCTGCTGTGAGCATGTAAGAAATACTGCTGCTGCACATATAACATATAAGAAACAACCCCCATAAAAAACATACATGAAATTACCCCGTAGATCTATACAGGTGGAGCTGGGAAGGGGAAGGGTTTCTGAAACGTGCTGTAACTGCTACAGGAAGCACTAGCCGAGTATTTGAATAGTGAGCAGCGAGCTCATTGGCTGCTGATGCGAAAAGAAACCAATCAGCTGCGCCATGCGGATAATGATGTGATTATATCAGATTGAGTTAGAACCTTTCAACCTGCGCTACCTAGAGTTTCATGACAGGACTTTGTATTTATGCTGCACACTGAAAATTTTTTTTTAATGAGTATCTTTTTGTTTTTCAGTTAGAATATTTAAAAATCCTTAAAATAAGATTATATATTACATCTGCAGAAAGTAAGTGTATTTAGATTTTTTTTAAACTTATTTTTAATATAAATATGTAAAACAAGTGAACACAAATTTGCCAGTGCAGAAAGACAAATTACATTCTTATTAAAGATACATTAAAAACAAGTCTCATTCAGTGCTGCTCCAGTAAATTGATAATAAATAAATGAATGAATAAATAACATTAATGTGGTGGAAAATCATTAATATTATTTTTAGTATTTTCTGTTGTTTTTAATTATTTTTTGTTACTGTACATTCATATTATTTTTTACCCACATCCATGGCCTTTATTGCATGCTTTTTAAAAAAAATCTAATTGAACCATGATGAATAAAATAAAGTCACATTATCTACTAAATAATTTCTAGCTGAATATTTTGTCTTATTATTTTGATCCCCCCCCCCCAATGCAATGCTTGTTGCTGTTATCACATTGTACTTAAACCTACTGGGATCATTTGTGTCCCCGTGGACGAAGCGGAGTCCAGCCCGAGGTCGTCACATGTGGTTGCAACAGGCATCACAATATGGTAAGGGACGTAACATTTCCATCACACGCTTGAGGAATTCGGCCAATCACAACGCACTGGATAGCTGGCCAATCAGAGTACACCTCGCTTTTTCAGACCGATGAGCTTTGTAAAGATCGACGCGTTTCAGAAAGGCGGGGCATAGAGGAGAAACAATAATGTACAGTATGTGGAAAATAATGTGTTTTTTGAACCTTAAACCGCATAAACACATTTCATTACACCAAATACACCAAATAATGTTCTTTTTAGCAGCATCATATGACCCCTTTAAAGAAAATTTTTGTTACACTTGTGGTGTTCCTGGTCAAAAATGGCAGGCCTCCAAAAATGACTCATAAATTTTGTGTTATGCTATATTATCCCCAAATATTGGATTTGAACTTTTTTTTTTTTTACTTGTTTTCTTTCAGTTAACATAGGTTTTGTATTCCTTTCTGGAACTCACTGATCTGAGCTATTGCATTTGAGTGAATATTGCCAAAATTATCCACAAATTATGCTTTTTTCACTTAAAAACTGAGGTGCAATCATTGAATACCAAATTTGGTGATAATAGAGCATAATGAGACATTTACAAGCAATTTTTAAAAGGCTGGTCATTTTTGACTAGGAGCACCAAACTAGGTGAAGGATTCAGGGTTAATTGCTTAATGTTTCTGCTCATTTAAATGTTCACGCTGACTAATTTAGACACAAAGGCAAAAAGAGGAAAAAGCAAAAATGAAATCTGTATTCACTCACTCGCTGAAACACAGTGAGGGTCATAGAGGTCACCAGAAGCACCCGTCAATCACCAAACAAACTTTGAATCCTCTGAAGAAACTAAAAGGAAGTCAAACTCTCGAGAAAGAACTTAAAAAACCCTTCATCAGTACTGTAACTGCTTTTAAAAATGAATTACTGGGACAGTAAAAGGAGGCAGATTATAAAACTGTCATTATTAATACCGTAACAAAAGAACTTGCATTAAAAAACTAAAAACACCACAACAACTACTTTATGCATCTCAAAAGCTGGCATAATTCTCAGTAATTTTACAGTTTAGCCACGCAGCTGTGAGCGCTATCATCCCAAAACTATTTAGTCTAAATACAACTGCTACACCGCAACGAAACATCATCATGTTCACAACATACAAATTTCATTAACGCTAATCCGTATAAGGTTGCATGCAGTCATTCCTCCGCTGGGAAAAAGCGTGTTAATGACAGGCCACGTAAACTCAGCTCTGCAGGCCGTTCCAAAAGATCGGCTTTTAATTGTTGAACATTTGTGCTTGATTTTTATAACCATACACAGATCAGCGCTCAGTGCTTCCAGCTGGACGTCCCACACGCAGATAAGGTAGACGTGACTTTATAGCGGTTAGTCTGGAGGGAAGGAGGACTCGCGGGACTGTGGTGGGAATTGCGTAAGATCAGCTGACAGCTGTTGGGATTTGTGGCCGACAGCTTTGGGCCTGTAAGAATGCAGCTCATCACACTTAATTCATCATGACGATCAGAAAAACTAAAAGATTCACCCAGAGCAAAAGCTAAACTACTATCTATCCTTTTGGGGTATAAGTGATTATGAACGAATGAATGAAACGCATTTGTTCGTGTTTCACTCCGTCTCGAATTGCGCTCACGGAAAGTGCTTCCAACTCGTTTTTTTTTTTTGTCTCGAGCAAGACTGTACGACACATTACATGATTTGACTGATTTTTACGTAGAAAGGGCGACAGCGCACCGCATTAAAAGAAATGATCATTCATGTTTTCATAACCGCTGGCCAAATTCAAAAACGAAACTAAAATTAAATCATCTTTGAGAGCAAGGGGGCCCCCTGGTGTTTCGGGGGCCCTACGCAGCTTGCGTATTTTGTGTATAGGGAGGATCGGCTCTGATACTAAGTTAATATTTTGCAATTCTGACTTTTTCCTTGCAATTCTGAGTTTTTTTTTCTTCGGGTAAATCTGACATAAGATCTCGCAAATTTTTTATTATTTAAAAAAATTTTTTATTCTGATGTGGAAACAAGCCTGACTTTTTTCCCCACACAATTACGAGTTAAATACAAGAAAGAAATCAGAATTGTGAGACATAAACTTAAGAGCTGAATTGAATTGCATGATTAAAAAGTCACAATGACCTGTTCTATGGCATAGAAATCTGTGCTGTTTAAAATTCGACTACAAAGACACAACAAAATTCATTAATCTTCACTGAATGTTTCTCTAAATTGTGCATATCATTTGCTATAAAACAATAGGGAATGTTTGAGTGATTTCAAATGCACATGAATGAGTGACGCTTGTGTTGTCTCATATGCCTTAGATTAGAAATGACAACAACAGACGAGCAAAGTTCTTTCCACACGGAAAACAACTTTTAACATTTTGCATTGCATGTCTTTACTGAAATTCATTCCTCTTAGACGCTTTAAAACACTTTAAAGGTCTTTAAAGACCAACAATGCGATTCCTGTCTTTTATCCAATGTGAAAATCAAAGGTTAACAACCTGAAATTACCTTTGGGTCTTTATTTAGCGAGCGCTACTGTGCATGCTTGTTTGTTAATGGTGCGAAAACCATCCAAGCGTGATGTCACGATTTCATCACTTGCACAATAGCAGTCAGTCATAAAGATTTCACATTCAATCTGGCACTGTGTGTAGTCTAATCAAAGCTTTATTCCACAACAAAACAAAGTCCCTTTTGTCAGCGCATCTATCGGTACAGGTGTGTGCGTTTGAGCGTAGCAGTGTAACTGTGTCGATTAGCACGATGACAAGTTACAGCACACTGACTGAGTGTTACGACTCTACAGGGGTGTGAGATGTTTGAGGTAATAAGTCTGAGCTGTCAAGTGATTGTTTGAGTGTGTGTTAGGAGGGTCAAGGGTGCAAAACTGCTCTGTCAACGGTACAAATGTTGACTCTGCACAACCATTTGTGCCCAAGCGCTTGTGAGAAGTCGCAGGTTTTCCACCCGTCGCACAAGATACGAAAACAAATTAACCTAGAAAACCCACATGCAACGAATTAGCCTGGCATGTGGAGCCAAATGAGCCGAGGGGCAATTTTATTCCCATTTGAAGGCGTAATGGACACGGTTTGAGCTCTTGAGTGTTTTCAGCATGAAGGACAGCGGTGTTCGATGAAGATGGATATAATAATAACAGGTTTGTCTGGGCTCATGCTCGGCTAATGAGCTGACATCATGCTTGGATGGTTTTCTCGCCATTAAAAAACAAGCATGCACAGTAGCGCTCGCTAAATAAAGAGCCAAAGGTAATTTCAGGTGGTTAAACTTTGATTTTCACACTGGATAGCAGACGGAGTTCTGATTGTTGGTGTGAAACAACCAGCCAGTCTCTAAGTCTACATGGTAAGAGTTTTACTGCGCTTTTCGCACCACGAGCACCATTAGACGACTGGGACTCCGGTTGAGGGGCAATAAAAATAAAGCGAGTATGATGGTCTCAGCACATGGAGGGGATTTTAGGGAGGACGGTCCTCAGAAACCAGAGGAGACCCTACTCATAAAACAATCCCCAACACGCTTGAGTGTTCACTATAAAAAAATACATATATTTGGGTGAAACAGTAGCCAAGCTCACAGTCAAAACATAAACACAGCACTGGGCGTTTAATTGCAGAGGAAGAATATATATGCCGTGTCTAATGTGCAGACAGTATGTTTATGCACGTTGCTTTATGTTATTGGATCACGCTGCTGGAAGCTTATTGTATGGTAATCATTAGAAATGTTTAGTCAAGACAATCGCTTGCTGTTTAGATCAGGGCTTCCCAAACTTTTTTTATCAGCTGAACCTCTTAGATGTAAAATATTTACTTGAAGTATCCAAGATTTTAAGGTAGGCCTAATATTTCAATAATTGAATTACACATTTGCATTTCATGGTTCTCTGAACAGAACAGATAAATAAATAATTCAAGATTAAATATGCAGTCTGTTCAGTTGTATGTCACATGAAATGATTCCATGAAACCAAGAAATACCCTAAAACATTTTCATTACTTGGAAAAAATAAATAAAATATATTTTATATCATCTAGCTGCCAAGGCAACATTTCTCATTTGTTTACTTTCTTAAAGTACTAAAATAACCAGAACTAAACACCAAATTATATAGACATGTTTAAAAAAAATAAAAAAATAAAACGCATACACACAAAGCAAAATTCCTAAAATTTAAATAGAAATCTAAAATAAAATGAAATTTAAAATATTAACAAAAATTGTGATGTTAAAATAAGACTGACTTGGGAAAAGATAAATGAACACAGCATGTTTGTGTATGTCCTCAATGGGATAATTGCAAAGTCTAAATGTATTTTTTTATTTTTTTTTAATTACAATGTTCCACTGGACACACATGATCTTTTCTGATTTTCTTGGATGTTTGTAAGCAGAGAAACTCTGTAATTTAAAACTGACCTCTCAAGAGCTCACTCTTGACTGGTATATAAAAAAAACTTTCATTGTAAGTCCATAATTTGGTGGAAAATGCTGGAATAAATGGACAAAAAGGACAAAACAGAAATTACTGGTAAATTTCGGTCAACCACTTCATCCGTACAAAGCCGAACTGTGCTAATTTAGAGTTTCTGTATGAAATAAGCAGTTGAAGACCACAACTACCATAGCTGGCCTGAGTGTTTTGAGACTGAACTTCAACATGAAAAGAGTGCGAGAAAGAGAAGTAGGACACAGAAAGCAGCTCATTAGGATGTGTGTACACACTGCTGTTTTACAAGCGTCTCTGATCAGAGGTCACAGGGAAAAGGTCGCCCTGTAAACATAAAGGTCCTGGCGAGTTTCCTTTCAGGTCTAACATTCCTCTAGAGTGTCCTGATGACAGACGGCTTCCCTTTTCTGTGCTTCAGTTTATAAAGAAGGAGGGCGTCACAAATAATGGCTTATGGGGTCACTTAAACTATAAACTTGAATTACTAAAAATGTTTGGGGTCGGTAAGATGTTGTTGAAGGAAGTCTCTTCTGCTTACTCTTTTCTGTGCTTCAGTTTATAAAGAAGGAGGGCGTCACAAATAATGGCTTATGGGGTCACTTAAACTATAAACTTGTAGAATTACTAAAAATGTTTGGGGTCGGTAAGATGTTGTTGAAGGAAGTCTCTTCTGCTTACCAAGGCTGCATTTAAATGCATTTGATCAAAAATACAGTAAAAACAGTAATATTGTGAAATATTATAAAAATTCAAAAGAACTGTTTTGTATGTGAATATATTTTAAAATGTAATTTTTTCCTGAGATCAGGAATTGTTTTTACGCCAGTCTTCAGTGTCACATGATCCTTCAGAAATCATTCTAATATGCTGGTTTGCCGCTCAAGTAAAAAATGTCTGATTATTATCAATGTTGTAAACAGTTGTGCTGCTTTTTTATTTTTGTGGAAACGGTGACACTTTTTATTTTTTCAGGACTTTTTGATGAATAGAAAATAAAAAACAGCATTTGTTTGAAATAGAACTCTTTTGTAACATTATAAAAGCCTTTACGGTCACATTTGATCAATTTAATGCATCCTTGATGAATAAAAGTATTTGTTTTAATCTTATTTAGTCTATTTTATTATTTGGTAATTTAACTAAAAGCATTTAATAATCCTGAAACAAAATATAATTAAAAATAGAAATATTAAAAAAAACTTCAACTAAACAAAAATTAGGAACAAAATGTTGCTTTGGCAAATAACTGTTGAAGTTGAAATTAAGTCGAAGTTTAATCTGAAGTAGGCCTACTAAAATTATTAATTAAAATATAACAAACCTAAATGAAACATAATAAAATTGTAATAATAATAATAATAATAAATTATACATTACATTTATTTAATATACATTACATCAAAAGTGCATAATAAATATAAAAATACAAATAAAAAATTGTGGTTAAGTAAAAATGCAACAAATTAAAATTAAAACTGAAAATATTTAAAATACTTAATTTTTTATCTATTTTTTTCTAAATCAGCATATAAATGATACTAAAATCTCACCGGATAATACAGGCACACATGTTGGATAATTTACAATAATGATGGGATGAGGTGAGACTTTTCAAGAGGACATTAACCAGCTCTCCTTTTACCCCTGTGGTCCCGGGTGGACCACCAACATTAGCCACGTCCCGTTAGGTGAGGGGCTAGACGACACTTCTCTGAAACAGCCCCCAAAAAACTGGCCCACAGCATTAAAAGGAAAAAGAAAAAAGAAAATAATGCTGCTTTATGACAATGTCCGCTTCTCGGTGTGATTTCCTAAATGTTTTTCGATTTACTGTAAGTCTGAGCTCTTACCTCATCCTGTTTTACGGCTGAGGCTAAAAACAGCATCTGCTGCCAAATTATGATCCCATCCACAGAACATCGAAGGAAAAGCTGCGCAATCCAACACTTGAAGCTTCACATAACCGCCTGCGCTACAAGCACGTCCTGAGCTTCTGCCTTTGACATCAACCTTATTTATTAATGACAGGAACAGAAAACATATGGACAAATGCAGTGTTTTGGCAAAGACAACACTGCTTGTTCCTTTGCATGCAAAATCAAATATATAATACATGTTTCTGGTCTTACTCTGAACGACTCATCAGTGCAAAAAAATGTCTTCATAGACATTCAACAAAGGCCTCTAACTCGCTCTGCCTCTGAAACAACTTTGCTTTTTAGCAATCCAAGACGGATCAAATTAACTCCTGTTTATTTGATTCATTTTACATACCGTTTTAAACATCCCAGTTGTGGCCTAATGGTTAGAGAGTCTGACTTGTACCGAGAAGGTCGTGGGTTCGAGTCCCAGTACACTACACACCACATCACTTCAAGAAGCTTGAGAACTGTCAATATTTTGTTCAATTTAACTATTTACAGTAAGTAAAGAACTCCAAACTTTACAAATTCAATACATTAACTCTCTACACTAGACATCTAAAACACTTTGCTGACGTGCAGAATCGTTCCCATTGGTTTTGTCTAATAGACTTTTACAGAAATTGAAGTAAAAGTTCACCCAAAAAGAAACATTTGCTGAAAATGTACTTTCTGACTATCCAAGATATAGCTGACATTGTTTCTTCATCCGATTTGGAAAAATTTAGCATTGCATCACTTGCTCAGCAATGGATGATCTGCAGTGAATGGGTGCCGTCAGAATGAGAGTCTAAACAGCTGATAAAAACATCACAATAATCCACAAGTAATCCACACCACTCCAGTCCATCAGTTAATGTCTTGTGAAGCCAAAAGCTGCGTGTTTGTAAGCGACAAATCCATCAAGACATTATAACTGTTGCTTCTGGCTAAAATATGAGTGCTCTATCCACAGTGCTTTCTCCGGTTAAAATCTGGTCTGAATAAGGAGATAAATCTGCACAGATCAAGCACCATTTACAAGCCCAAAAAGTCGTAAACAAATATGTGGCTGGATTTTGATGTGAGAGACAACAGGAGGTGGACTTTTTTACTGGAGGAAGTGTTATTATTGATTATGAACTCAAAATTTGTCCAGAAGCAAGGGTTTGATGTTAAAAACGTCTCAATGATGGATTAGTTTCTTACAAAGTTGCAGCCTGATGGACTGGAGTGGTGTGGATTACTTGTGGATTATTGTGATGTTTTTATCAGCTGTTTGGACTCTCATTCTGACGGCACCCATTCACTGCAG
Organism: Sinocyclocheilus rhinocerous; assembly: GCF_001515625.1. Lineage (NCBI taxonomy): Eukaryota > Metazoa > Chordata > Actinopteri > Cypriniformes > Cyprinidae > Sinocyclocheilus > Sinocyclocheilus rhinocerous. Next base: position 1,971,367 of record NW_015660499.1, on the reverse strand, counting down.
AGGATCTATTGCTGAGCAAGTGATGCAATGCTAAATTTCTCCAAATCTGATGAAGAAACAAACTCATCTACATCTCGGATGGCCTGAGGGTGAGCACATTTTCAGCAAATTCTCATTTTTAGGTGAATTATTTCTTTAATAGTCCCTCTGCTTTTGTGTGGCCCAAAACAGCGTGAGACAGATTTACTGTAGACATGCAGTGCGCTGCTGTTTTCACCAACAGATTTACACCGAACAAAGTGAGGACATGCTGCAAAGCCGGTTCAAATTGCAAGTGACTCCCAGGAGTTCAGCTCAGCCGTGGAAATTCAACATAAATCCTTTCATACTGAAAAATACCATGTACCGTCTCCTTCATCACAGACTGGTGAGTCGAGTTTTCCCTGAGCACCGGGCGGACTGCGATCTCCCTTTTTGAGGCTTAAAATGCTATTGTTAGAGTGACTGACACATGAGAGTGTGTGAGACCACACAGCAGGACAAAACAGGAGTCAGCGGGAACAGAAACACCCATCAGCCTTTCCTTCAGTAATCTTGTCATGAATAGAGACAGAATGAGAATCAGAATGACGACCAATTCCTGTAAAACAAAACTCTGAACAAAATGTGACCCGTGCAAAATCAGCGAGGAAGTTTCTATGAAGTTTCTAGGTTGTTTTCTATGTAGGTTCTTACTGGTCCACATCTTTATTTATGAGAAACATTAATAAAATATAAAGCGTTCAGATACTTAGCTGAAAGGCCTCTTTGTTACAGAGAGAGGTCTTTGTTCTGACAGGTGAGCAGAAAGAGCGTGTGAATGTGTGTGGGCATGTGTCTGTATTGGCTGTCTCTTTTTTTTGTCCGCAGGGGTCGTTGAAACAGTTGGACACACTTCACCCCAAAATTCAGACCGTCAGCTCAAACCATCTGAATTCAAATCCCAGGTCTTCCTATTCAAATCAGCTCATAAACTCATTGCAAACACTGTAAACATGCTATTTATACAGCACTTCCAAAGAGTTTTCAGTAATACTCTCTATGAAGCCTGTATATATTAAAGCATATATTAATGTGATTTTACCAATAAAAAGGAGCGTTCTTAATGAATTAACTGCCTATGATAAAGTTATATTAGAAATAATAATAATAATTATTATTGTTATTTTAATTATCAATATATTTAGTTGTTCAATATAATTAATTGCAACAATAATAATAACAATAATAATAAAATCTCATTTAATTCAAATTTAGAGTCTGAACTATCCACTTCATAAAATAATAGAATTTTTAATGCATTTATAATGCTTTATAATACAACTTAAAAAATAGTATGTTTTATTGTGAAGTGTAACCAGAGTTACAACACATTATATTTAATAATTAAATACATTAATAATTAAAATAATCACTCGCCTATCTTTGAATATACCTTTAAAGAGTATAATGCATTAGAAACATGATCAACATCAGAAATTATTTGTTAAATAATCTATTACAATGCATCATACTCTTTAAATCAAATCAAATCAAAGCAAAAAAAAAAAAGCATGAATACCTTAATACCTACAAGCTTCACATGAAGAAATGATGACAGCAGCTGCTCTTTTGTACGAGTTTTCCCTGAGCACCGGGCGGACTGCGATCTCCCTTTTTGAGGCTTAAAATGCTATTGTTAGAGTGACTGACACATGAGAGTGTGTGAGACCACACAGCAGGACAAAACAGGAGTCAGCGGGAACAGAAACACCCATCAGCCTTTCCTTCAGTAATCTTGTCATGAATAGAGACAGAATGAGAATCAGAATGACGACCAATTCCTGTAAAACAAAACTCTGAACAAAATGTGACCCGTGCAAAATCAGCGAGGAAGTTTCTATGAAGTTTCTAGGTTGTTTTCTATGTAGGTTCTTACTGGTCCACATCTTTATTTATGAGAAACATTAATAAAATATAAAGCGTTCAGATACTTAGCTGAAAGGCCTCTTTGTTACAGAGAGAGGTCTTTGTTCTGACAGGTGAGCAGAAAGAGCGTGTGAATGTGTGTGGGCATGTGTCTGTATTGGCTGTCTCTTTTTTTTGTCCGCAGGGGTCGTTGAAACAGTTGGACACACTTCACCCCAAAATTCAGACCGTCAGCTCAAACCATCTGAATTCAAATCCCAGGTCTTCCTATTCAAATCAGCTCATAAACTCATTGCAAACACTGTAAACATGCTATTTATACAGCACTTCCAAAGAGTTTTCAGTAATACTCTCTATGAAGCCTGTATATATTAAAGCATATATTAATGTGATTTTACCAATAAAAAGGAGCGTTCTTAATGAATTAACTGCCTATGATAAAGTTATATTAGAAATAATAATAATAATTATTATTGTTATTTTAATTATCAATATATTTAGTTGTTCAATATAATTAATTGCAACAATAATAATAACAATAATAATAAAATCTCATTTAATTCAAATTTAGAGTCTGAACTATCCACTTCATAAAATAATAGAATTTTTAATGCATTTATAATGCTTTATAATACAACTTAAAAAATAGTATGTTTTATTGTGAAGTGTAACCAGAGTTACAACACATTATATTTAATAATTAAATACATTAATAATTAAAATAATCACTCGCCTATCTTTGAATATACCTTTAAAGAGTATAATGCATTAGAAACATGATCAACATCAGAAATTATTTGTTAAATAATCTATTACAATGCATCATACTCTTTAAATCAAATCAAATCAAAGCAAAAAAAAAAAAAGCATGAATACCTTAATACCTACAAGCTTCACATGAAGAAATGATGACAGCAGCTGCTCTTTTGTACAGTTGCAATGCGACTGCAGCCACATGAACGTTTGAGCAAAGCGGGCATTCCTGCTGATCACTTCCCAGGAATCCCAAGCAGCGAGGAACAATGTGCTGATGCAGGCGCAGCCGGTCACAAGATTTGGCATTAAGACGGACATAATGAAGACCACATCGCAAGCCGCCACAGACATTGCTTTGAGACACATCAACACGCTCCTCCTGGAAGAGCTTTTCAAGTTCAGTAGAGTACATCACCTCTCTACATCCTCCTCTTTTATTTGGCTCACCTGTGTGTCCCATCAATCAGGCTATCTGTCAGATAGGAGGGGGTGAGATCATGTCTGAACCATAAACCTTGAAAGGGTCATATGCGCACATCCAAAAAACTTTAGGCAGATGCTCGATCACAACCATAAACCTTCACAGGTTGTTTTACAAGTTTTACATACTAGACTCTACAAGCGTACGCCAAAAAGTGACGAGAAATTAAACATCTTGTATTCATGAACAAAAACATCTAATGGAGATCAACAACTAATAATAAGACAATTTACAACCACATGCACCAAATAAAAATCCAACAAAGACCTTTAGTCAGCTGCAGTGATGACGTATTACTCTGTACTTCATTAGACTGTAAAATGACCATAAAAGCAATTATTTAAACAACTTTACAGTTCAAATAATCAGTTTTGACAAAAACAAAGTTTTATAAAGTGGCAAACATCATATTTCAGCCTAAAAAGTGATTTGTTATATACAATCAGTGTTGGGGAAAGTTACTTTTAAAAGTAATGCATTACAATATTGCGTTACTCCATAAAAAAGTAACTAATTATGTTACTTAGTTACTTTTTATGGAAAGTAATGCGTTACGTTACTTTTGCGTTACTTTTTAAATCTGGACAGGGCTTGCTTGTTTGTTTTTAAAATAAAAAAAGTTATATTTTTGGCAAATATAAAAGCCTTTTCACACCAAAAGTGAAATGAATAAGCCTCAGGATGAAGGGAAAGTAATTTACCGTCCGTACAGTAGAATGCAGAAGAAGAAATTTCAACACACAAATGTTTGTCTAGAGTAATTTTTGCTTAGTATG
>NW_015660499.1:1929232-1964509 GCF_001515625.1 Sinocyclocheilus rhinocerous | reverse complement strand
TCTGATTTCTCTCAACATGGGGACAGGAGAGCTGTCAATCAATAAATTGGAAAAAAAAAAAACTTGCGTTACTTATTTGAAAAAGTAACTCAGATATCTTCTTGTAAATTAAAAAGTAATGCGTTACTTTACTAGTTACTTGAAAAAAGTAATCTGATTACGTAACTCGCATTACTTGTAATGCGTTACCCCCAAAACTGTATATAATTCGTCTGAAAAAAAAAACCCAGCAAACAGGCTAAAAATGCTAATTCACTCTCAGACAGTAGGTGGCGCTTATGGAAAAGCAGAAATGCAGCAAAGCAGTGCTGTGCTTAAACACTGCTATATTATGCATCACATGCATATAAGATGAAAAAAATGCCATCGAAACTTTTCTCAAGTCAGTTCGCTTCAGGTTATTAATTTATCTAACCAAATAAAAACTCCTTGGGTTTGCACAAACGATGATGTAAGAACCGCATATTTAAGTGTATAAAAGGTGACAAATTTGCAGGTATGGTACTAACCAGGTGCAATTTCACATGTTTCCAAAGACAAGTGATGTCTGCCCAAAATCACGGCCAGTTTATCAAAACAATTTTATTCATCAGTTCTATATAAAATCGATTCACAAATTCATAGTTCATGGAATTTTAAACATTGTTACATTACTTCAACTAATAAAAACTACAATAAAACATGTTACATAAGCATGAAAATAAATAATGTATTTATTATTGTTAGAAGAAAAATTAATAGTCACTTTTTCAGGCTTTTCAGACATGATGGTCAAGGCCACAGCGGTGACTTTAATTTAATTGCTAAAAATGCTAAAAGCGGAATTATTTCATGTTTAAAGTCATTTCAAATTCATTCAGTTTTATATGTGCCAGAAAGTAATGAAATTTAAGTGGTTGAGTTGTAATTAATCAGTTTGTAATTTATCGTTTCCATCAGTTTGACCCATTCAAGCAAAAAACAGGAGGTTCTCATTACATTAAAAACGTAATCAGCCATTCACTGTGACATGAAGGCACTGCATCTCTCTCATGTGACTTTTCACAACGTGAGTTCGGTGAGAACACAATGAGCTCAAAAGAGCCAAAACATTATCCACAGCTGTCACTTCAGAAATATCTGCACTTTATACACATTTCATAATATTTGCTTTGTTTTATTTTTGTACAGTCTCGACCAAGTATGAGCAAGTACGAACGATATGCCTTAACAGACACCATTAAAAATATGATTTATGTTTTGAAGGTGCCTCTTTACAGACTCAAGAGGAAAAGTTCCATGGATGTTAAAGGTCCTTTACGGAACCATCAACGCCAATCAACTGATTTTTAAGAGTGTATCAATAGTGATGACCATTCTTTCTGTACCAGGGGGAGGGGAAAGGGGTGGGCCCAAACAAGAACAACACCATTACCACAAACTAGAGAGAGAGAGAGAGAGAGAGAGAGAGAGAGAGAGAGAGAGAGAGAGAGACACAGCAGAGTGTTCCCGGTGTTCAGTGGTGATGAGTGGAAGTTAAGGACGTCTCTCTCTAAATCAATGTGTCACTCAAAGTGAACATTTAACAGCAAGCAGCCGCAGGATCATTTGGACAGAGACTCCAGCAGGACATGCAGACACATGCTGGGACACACCGAGTGAACTTAAAGCACACTTAAAGAACAATTTACAACAGGACACAAAATGAGACTCTCACCCATCATCCTATGACAGGAGACACGCCGGGGGACGGACAACAAGAAAGAGGGACAGAATAAGGACAGAAAGGACAGTGGTGGATCTGTGATGACTTTCACTTCAGGGACGACAACATCCAACCTGCCTGGAGAGAGATTAAAAGGATAAAGCAAAGAGAAAGAGAGAAGGAGCCGGGAACATCAGCACACTATCCTGGTAGGAGCTGTTTGTTTGATTAGAAACGCGATGAAGTCAAATTAATCATGTTCTCTGGCTTTCACCTTTATATTGTCATTCAACTTACAAAAACACTCTACAAATTAATAGACTGGCTCACAAATCATGCAATGAAAAGATTTCAAAACACAGATTCTATATTTCCAAAATTTGCAGAATAGCTTTATAGAAATGTGCATGACTTTGCATGATATTTTGTTCATTTCCATTTCTTTGCCAGACCTGGAATAAAAATAAAATTAAAAAAAGCCTGATTCCAGGTTCTCCATAATTGGGAAAACCCTGACATTTAAAGAGCAATTACATTTATTCATTTAGCAGACGCTCAAAATTGCAAGCAATTAAATTTTTACATTTTGATTAAACTTTTAGACCTAAAAATAACTACAACAAAATTAGGATCACCAGATAGACTTTTTAGGGTTTTAGAAAAACTGTACACTGCACGCCAGGGAATGCATGAAGTGATGAAATGTATACATTGAATGCAGTTTAAGTTGCTTTGAATAAAAAGTTATTCTCCGAGAACAATGAATGCAAATGATTCACTACTGATTCAAAAATCTATTGTTTTTGGTACTTGTTTGTCATTCACTCTTAAAATCAAAGGTTCTTTATTGGCAATGACAGTCCCATGAAGAACCTTTAATCTCCATAGAACATTTCCATTCCATAAAAGGTTCTTCATAGTGGAAAAAGGTTCTGTGGCATCACTGCAAAACCCCCCTTTTGAAATCTTTATAGTGTTGTAGAACATCAAACTGAAATGAAAACAGGAGTAATTCCTAACCAATTCATCCCACATCATCACAGGAATCCCGTGAGCTGGATTTGTGCCCAAAAGACACGCTTTCGGTCTGAAAGTAAAGACTATATTTGCATTTCCTAAGCGACTACCAGCACTCACAGGACAGAAAAAGAAAGGTACAGTTAACGAATACTGAAAACGATCCAAGAAAGCCAGAGAAATCAGAGCCGGAGAGAAGCGGAGACCCTGATGACATCAGCGGCTCAAGCAGGCAGGCCACTATGACATCATCACAGCCCGGTTCAAATTCTAATCGGATTTTAAATCCGTGAAATCTAAGTCAGATTTTGAATGCATTTTCATGCATGACACTATGGCAGTGATTCTGGCAGTGCTCAATACAGCAAAACAGACCCATGTGCTGCTTTATTGGTGATGACACCAAAACACTGTGTCTATATCACAAAACTGAAGAAAAAAGAGAGCAAAAAAGTGCAAGGTGTAAAATGTGCATTAGTACTGTAAGTTGACTTTTTTCTGTCACTTTGATGCAATGTTTTTTTTCCTAGTTGGAATCATAAATATGGTCATTTTTACATGACGCAAAGGGTTAAACAATGCACAAATAGAGATTTTTAAACTTTAATGTGTTAAATGTGTTAAAAGTTTATACAACAACAACAACTGTGAATACAGTGCAGAACTGCAATACAGGGTTGGAAAAATCCCAATACCCAACAGACAGTGAACAGGTTTCCTAAACCAATGCCAACAAATGCACAACAAAAACCTCTCTAATAAAAGTTGAACACGGTTATGTAATTTTTAAAGAATATATGATTCATCATGCATGAGGTTACGGATCCTTGCTGAGGGTCTTGTGCAATCGTGTTTATGTTCTGCTTGATTGGAATACATTTTCCTTTGATGACTCAAGGCTATGAATGTTTGTTTGTGCATCCAGTCCAAACCACAAGACACATGACTCAGACATAAAAAATAAGTTAATAAAAAAAAAATTAGCATTAAATAAAGTAGCAAAAAGTGTTAAACTATACTGTCTCAACTATATCACCTCCCTGTGAGAGTACTATTGTTTTAGAGCTCTCTGTCCAAGGTTTACTTCGGAAACGATCCCTGAAACGAGTGGGAAGGAGCTCTTCCTTACTAATGAGAAACATGGAGCGCTGAGTCTGTTGCTATGGGAGACGGTCTGTACACACAACACACCACACCAGGCACTGCGTGTGATCGATTTTCCCATCCGTGAATTGTGCATAGCTATGACTCAGTCATTCAATGACTAGAGAGATTAGAAAAACTAAATCTGACATAAAACATCCATATCCATGCACTTATGCAGCACAATCTGTAAGCATGTGCATATATATATATATATTTGTAAAGGCTTCTTAGGATTTTCAGTTAAGAGAATGACATTTGGCCTCCAGCTCTACAACAAATGAAAGTGTCCACAGCCAGTGTAATCTTATTCACGCACAAATGACTCTTGTTAAAAGATTATTTTAATGAATCAAATAAAAAGATTCGCATATTAACAAGTTACTGGTTTTGAATCATTTACTAAATGAACCAAACTTACATGAACTTTAGCATTACTGTTAGTAATGCCGGTCACAATATTAATATACACAATAATGTATATGTAAAAAATATGTATAAATATTATATTTTATACAAATATATAAATATTATATTTTATGTTTTTTAAATTACAAATAAAAAAATGTATTCATATAAATTAAATTAGTTAAATTATTTAAGATTATTTAATTAGATTAGTTAATTATCCTTATATACAAGTTTTCATATGAACAGCTTGTCAGCACTGCACTGATTTAAGTTTCAAGAATCTTAAGTACATTACATTTTCATTTTGTGACATTACTGACAGTAATGATAAAGTTCAGAAATGACAGAAGAAGAAGTTAGTAAAATGTACAGTAGACTTGGTCACTGCATTCACTGATTCTTTTAGCAAAAGTTTCATCAAACCCACTTAAACCAGTAACTCTTGGGCTTTTGGGGCTTTTTGAACAATTCATTAAAAGAACTGGTTCATATGAGTCATTTGTCTGTGAATCAGAGTATACTGAGCATATAAACACAACTAAAATATGAGTTGTTTTGATGTGGTCCTGGAGATTCAGTAGCTCACAACCGTTTAGGAAACACAGGGCCACATCATCCACCATATGTATTTCTCTCTGCTTATCAACGACACAATAAGCAGACATAAACAAAAAAACATCCAGAAACATTTACGTATATAGCAAAACTTGTGTGGCCAAACTTGCATATACAGCAAAACCACTGTGGGGCCTAGTGATTTAAGATCTAGACAGGTATTGGAAGGGATTTAGCATCAAATCCTGCAAGGCAGTTCAAAAGCTATTAGAATTGGGTAATTCTAATGGTGTAGAGTAATGCACGTTGGATAAAAGCGTCTGCTAAATCACCACTTACAGATGCTTCACCAGGTCAAAACAGACCGGCTCTTTGGAAAATCACTAAAGACCTTCCGAGGTTTTTAACACGTTAATACGGGTTTCATTAGCTAATGGCTTTCAGATCAACTTACATTCAATTCAACAAATGGACGCAAATGACGAGGAACTCTTAAGAGTCGTTCAAACAGGTTGCAAACTTGCATTCCATCAGTGCTGCTTTTTAATTAAGTCATTCTACAAAATGAACACATGCGTCAGACATGCATCAGAATCAGGTGACTGCTTTAAGATTGCATGGGAAGCCCAGTTGACCCTAAAATTGCATCAAATGCATAAAATAAAATGTCATTTTTTACACTACAGTTCAAAAGCTTGGGGCCAGTAAGATTTTTTTTAATGCTCTTTATTAAGCAAAAATACATTAAAATGATCAAAAATGGCAACTAAGGCATTTAAAATGTTGCAAAACATTTATATTTCCAATAAATACTGGTCTTTTGTATTTAATTAAATAATTTGTATCCCCGTTAAAAGTCATATCAATTTATAATATTTTTATAACATTTTATTTATGCTCACCAAATATGCATTTATTTGATCTAAAATACAGTAAAAAAAGTGAAAAATTATTATGATTTAAAATAACCGCTTTCTATTTGAATATATTTTAAAATGTAATTTATTTCTGTGATGCAAAGCTGAATTTTCAGCATCATTACTCCAGTCTTCAGTGTCACATGATCCTTCAGAAATCATTCTAATATGCTGATTTGCAGATCCAGAAACATTTCTTAATATAAATGTTCAAAGCAGTTGTGCTGCTTCATATTTTTGGCAAGCAGCAGATGGACCTGCTGAACGGAGAGCTGCACAAGCAGCGGCGGCAGATCGAGACGCTGCAGCAGCTGGTGGAGGTGGACGGCGGCGTGGTCAACGAGGTCAAGCTGCTTCGCAAGGAGTCGCGCAACATGAACGCCCGGGTCACGCAGCTCTACATGCAGCTGCTGCACGAGATCATCCGCAAGAGAGACAATGCACTCGAGGTTTCTCAGCTGGAGAACCGCGTGCTGAATCACACGTCAGAGATGCAGCAGTTAACCGCACGCTATCGGGATCTGGAGCACAAATATCAGCACCTTGCATCGCTTGCCAGCAATCAAAGCGTGCTTATAGTGCAGCTAGAAGAGCAATGCAGGAGAGGAGGCTTTGTTGGTATTGGTGGAGGTGGTGCTGGTGGAGGAGGTGGTGTTGTACGACAAACACGACCTCACCAGCCGCCTGCAATCCTCCCGCAGCCTCCACAACATCGCCAACCACCTCCGCCTCCAGTCCACCATTCCCCCGTCAGGCCTTTCCACCCGCCCACCTACACCCGCCAGAACAACCAGATCACCAATGAAATCCAGAGTGACCAAAACATCAAAGCAATGCCACCGACTTTACCGACGGTGCCCCCTGAAACACACAGCTCCTCAACAGATAAACCCTCAGGTGAGTCTCTTCAACACCACTACTGTCATCGTATACTCACCCTCATGTTGTTCCAAACCCATACGACTTATCCTATTTCATGAAAGACATTCGATAGTCTTCGAAACATCAGAGAAATTAAGATATTTTCAACCATTGTGCATCAATGATTCAAAATAGTCCTTAGAGGACAAAAATGTCCATGTTATAAAACAGTCATAAAATATTATACAAACAATTTTTTTTCCACTTTCACAAGACATATTTTTTACCAACATCAGTCCTGAACATAACTACCAAAACTTGGGTTTCAGGGTTTTAACCCTCTAAATGCCAGTTTATTTATATAATGCCACTGTTGATTGAAAAAAAAAAAATTATTAGTTATACTTAATGCTAAGATTTTTTTCGTTTAATGATTATAGTCATGGATATGTCAATGATTAGAAAATAACATTAATTTTGATTTGCATTTGCATTATTTGATGTATTATTTTTGTGCAATGTCAGATTTTTTTTTTTTCAAATAAAAAACCATTTTATATATATATATATATATATATAATGGGTTTCAGTGGGCATATTTTTCTCCTTAAGGTCCTTAAGGGTGAAACATTAAAACTGCAGTAAAAATACACAAAAATTTGCTTTTTTGCATTAGCGCAGGCATAATGATGAAAAAAAAGTCCCTAAGGATGCACAAGGGTTAATTAAACCTACACTCTTAAAAATAAAGGTGCTTCACATTGTACATGGTTGTGATTATGTATCAATTCACACTTTCCTGAAATCTCCCTCATAATATCACCAAAACACACACGCATGGTATATTATTAAAGCATGTTAGGGTTAAAACATGGGATAAAAAAAGGTAATGGACCTTTTTCACATTTCCGGGTTTCTCAGCAGCGGAAGTCCTCTGTAAATCCATCTTGTCGCCCTGTTGTCTTTATAACATGCCATTAAATCACACCTCTGGAAGTTATTAGCAAGATTTTTGCCCACAACAAACACTTGCAGCTTGCTAATATGCTTTGTTTTAACAAATGTAATGTGTCAGCTGACGGCACAGTTCTAATAAACATCCCACACTGCATCAGTAACACAACTTACTACTTGCTACTTTATCATATGCACAGCACATTTAGTCTCAGTTTCCACATGCAACGAGTTGGCAGTGTCTATATGCCATTTACACATGCAAACATAAATTTCATATAATGATACGCACAATATACATTACAAAATACCTTTGTTCCTTTTTTTAAGTCACATTTGTCATTTAACAGATGCTTTTATCCAATACAGCATTATGAAAATATTTGAGGATAAAAAAAAACTTCCAATGCAAAATATTTTTTGGGGGAAACTATTCTGAGAGATTATATGTCCTGTTTATGCAATGCATTTAACATGTGAACACCAATGAAAATGAGGCTCTAAATAAATGTTCTTATGCATAAAATAGAGCAGAAAAGGGCTGATGAACAATCGTCTAAAAACTTATACAGAATACAGAAGGTGCTCTCAGAAAGAGATTCTGATTTCAGAGCAGATTGCGAGTAGCTCTTACTCATGAGATGAGAAGGCTCTTGCTCATTAATAGTCTGGAAAATGATCTGGTCACAAGCAGATTGATTCCAGTCGTACCCTTTGGAGATCCTAATGCTTGATTATTCAGCAGCAGACAGCAAGAAAACTGCTAATCTGAAATGAAATGTCAAAAACAGCAGTCACAGAAAAGTCTGAGACTAATGAGAACAAAAACTGTGACGAATCAAATTCGTCTGAAGAGATTCCATTGTATTTTTCTATTACCTTTTGAGGGAGAATCAACAAGCGTGACAAAAGGTGAAGGATAATTTGAGACAGAACTTCAATCAATGTTCTCTGAAAGCGGCTGACCTATGGATGAACGTCTCGCTATAATCCGGTAACTTTAATAGAGTAAGAAACGGTTCATAATTGGTATGATATCAATTTGGCCTGATTCTCTACTGACGACATAGCCTACAATTTGCATGCTCACACTTAAAGAAAAAGTTCACCCAAAAATGGACATTTGCTGAAAATTTACCCACCCTCATTCCATCCAAGATGGTGATGTTTCTTCATGGAAACAGATTTGGAGAAATGTAGTATTACATCACTTGCTCACCAATGGATCCTCTGCAGCGAATGGGTGCCGTCAGAATGAGAGTCCAAACAGCTGATAAAAATATTACAATAATCCACAAGTAATCTCCATTATAGTCCATCAGTTAATGTATTGTGAAGCCAAAAGCTGCATGTTAGTGAGAAACAAACCCATCATTAAGACACTTATAACTTTAAATCATTGCTTCCAGCTAAAATATGAGTCCTCTATCTAAAATACTGCTTTCTCCAGTGAAAAAGTAAACTTGTCTGAATCAGGAGAGAAATCTGCACAGATCAAGCGCCGTTTACAAGCCAAAACAGTTCAAAACAAATATGTGGGTGGATTCTGATGTGAAAGACAACAGGGGAGGGACTTTTTCACTGGAGGAAGCATTATTATGGATTATGGACTCCAGAAGCGACAGGTTAAAGTTAAAATTTCATGATGGATTTGTTTCTTACTAACAAACAGCTTTTGGCTTCACAAGTCATTAACTGATGGACTGGAGTGGTGTGGATTATTGTGATGTTTTTATCAGCTGTTTGGACTCTCATTCTGACGGCACCCATTCACTGCAGAGCATCCATTGCTGAGCAAGTGATGCAATGCTACATTTCTCCAAATCTGATGAAGAAACAAACTCATCTACATCTTGGATGGCCTGAGGGTGAGCACATTTTTAGCACATTTTTGGATGAACTGTTCCTTTAATCCAGTTCAGTACATTTCTCACAGTTGCTTGTTTTTGTATAAATCATCTTGGCAATGCAGCTCACTCTCTATCAGATGTCCTGCAATGTATCCATGGCAGACAAAACAAGCCTCTTTTGTGTAAATCTGAATGCAATCGGTGTCTGTTTCTAAGAGGTACCAAATGCTGCGATCTTACTTAAACAGCTGCCCTCATCCAAGCATCTTCCACCAAATTCATTAGCTTTCAAATGGAAACAAAAAACTGTCTTTAACATTCCGACCTTTGGCAGAAAGACCCCAAAGAGGCCAGACAATATGGAAATAATAACCTGAAGGATCCCGTCTGAGAACAGAGGTGTGATTTGGCTTGTTTGTAAACTCATTAGTCTCCTTTACAGGGATGCTGGAGGCAGGATGGGTTCAGGTAGTAGCAGAGCCAGCGTGTTCATTTTCTAGATTTTCCATCTCCTTAGGGCAGTTTGTATGTTGCCCAAAAAGGTGTGGAGAACATGCAGTCATAATGAAAACAGCATTGCCTCAAATGTGCTTCTGGAAACTACTGAGTCCAGATGAGAAAACAACATCTCTGTTACAACGGTTGCATAAGTGCATGGCATAACCGTATGAGGTCAGTGAGGACAAAAATTGCATGACAAACTTATTTTACAGGCTCATGCCTTCAATATGTTGAGTAAATTTGACATTTTTACACCTATGTAACACTACAATCCAATAGTCACAACACAGTTGGGACGCATCAAACTCAACGGACAGAAACAGACAAAAGAAAACAAGCTCTTGGAGGTCCTGGCCAGGCATTGCTCATCAATAAGTGACTCTCTTTCGCAATTCCGTTCTCTTAGAAAGCAAACCTAATCAGCTGTCCTCAAAAACAGCTGGATCCATGGCTAGCTATGGCCATATATAATCTAAAGCAGCTATAAACCACATCTGATTTGATTTTGACATTAAATTCAGAGATGCTAACTGTAATTACATTTAATGTAATTTTACAGTAAAATACTGTTCAAATTACGGTTTTTGGAAGTGGAAAAGAAAAAGTCATTGTATAAGTTACAGTGAAAAAACGTAAATGGACACTCCCAGAATTCTCTGCATGACACTTCATATTTTGTTTTTTCATTGAAATAACTGTTTATCTTACATCTAATGTTGTTAAATTAATGTTTACTGCATTTTTTCAGTAGCATGTGTGTTACCATGATGGGGTAGAATGACTCTGTGCACTTTTTTATATATATATAGGAAGAGCTGTTAGTGATGAGCTTTGATTCATCATGTGACTTTCTCATCACCACCTGTTTTTGGTGGTTATCAGTATTACAATGGTTTAAAACAGATATTAGTACTTCAATATGCTGGTTTATTAACACTACATCAGTTAATGAAATACATTTTTTTATTGTGAATTTAAGTTAAGTCTGTAAAACCTAAAACGTTGCTACTATATTTTTAACGGTGAAGTTCTGGCAACCACAGCTGCCGGTATTTTACCGTAAATGTCACAGATTTTTTTTTTTACATTGTAGAGAAAACCATGACTTAAATATTGCATGTGTTTGCTTTCCAAAACAGGGCCGTTCAAAGACTGTTTACAGGCTCTAGAGGAAGGCCACGCCAACAGCGGCATGTATCTGGTGAAGCCGGAAAACACCAATAAACTGATGCAGGCCTGGTGTGACCAGAGACACGACCCCGGCGGCTGGACCGTCATACAGCGACGTATGGACGGATCGGTCAACTTCTTTCGAAACTGGGAGACGTATAAGGTCAGAAAGATGTTTATATTCAGATTTTGGGGTGAAATAACATACAGTGTAACCTTAATATGTAAAGTTGTTTTTAAACAAATATTCTGGGTTCAGTAGAAATTAAGCTCCAAGTCAAGTCACATTTATTTACATAATGCTTTATATGATACAGATTGTTTCAAAGCCGTTTCAGATGATTAAACTGGAAAATAACAGTGTTAATGTTGCAAAGTTCTTCAATTATGAACGAACTTCAGCTGTAAAGCAGCACTAAAAACAATAGGTGCAATTATTCAGCTCAGTTTATAGTTCAATGTTGACTCAATTAAGTGCAAAGTTTGCATAACTTCTTTAGTTCTTGTGAAATTAACTTAGTTCTTATTTACCGTAGTTCAACTATAAAGAAGCTCTACATGTAAAGTTGTTTTTAAACAAATATTCTGGGTTCAGTAGAAATTAAGCTCCAAGTCAAGTCACATTTATTTACATAATGCTTTATATGATACAGATTGTTTCAAAGCCGTTTCAGATGATTAAACTGGAAAATAACAGTGTTAATGTTGCAAAGTTCTTCAATTATGAACGAACTTCAGCTGTAAAGCAGCACTAAAAACAATAGGTGCAATTATTCAGCTCAGTTTATAGTTCAATGTTGACTCAGTTAAGTTAAGTGCAAAGTTTGCATAACTTCTTTAGTTCTTGTGAAATTAACTTAGTTCTTATTTACTGTAGTTCAACTATAAAGAAGCTCTACAGAACATGACATGACTCAATTCAGTTCAGTGTTGATTCACTTCTAACATACAAAATAATGTCAAAATATCCCTTAGTATTAACGACAACCAAATGACGAAAAAAAAAAGGTATAGAAACAATTTTCACTCAGAAATTGATAGTAAATTTCACGATGAAAAAGAAAAATTTTTAAGCTGAAAACCTGAAATAGTATTTTTTGTAAAACATACTGTAATAATCTGTAATACAAAATAATGTCAAAATATCCCTTAGTATTAACGACAACCAAACGACGAAAAAAAAAAGGTATAGAAACCATTTTCATTCAGAAATTGATCAATTTTTCACGATGGAAATTTTTAAGCTGAAAACCTGAAATTGTATTTTTTTGTAAAACATACTGTAATAATCTTTTTTACAACTTCAAAAAAAAATGTTTACAGTGTAATAAACAGGGGTGCGACAAGATCTCACAATATTAAAACGTGACGATATTTCTTGAATATTGAAAATATGTACTGTGATTTTATAAAATAGTTCAATATACGAGAAGTTACTATTGTGTAAAATTTGAGTCATTTTAGTACATTTCGCAATCGAAATAGCTCCAAACAAAGCCACCAGAACTGTTGCACATCTCCGAGCAATTCACTTTACTAAATGAATCTGCAGATTTGAACGAAGAACTGTAGAACTGAAGTGACATTCATTACAAGATGATTAGTCGAAACGTTTCAAAATGCACCTGCATTGTTTTGCAGTTTGTGATTTCTTAAAAATAGAGTCAAATATCATCTCGTCTTGTTCTTGTGAACCCAATATTATGTATAGTCTTGTCTCGTGAGCTAGTGTAAGTCTATATCATGCAAATGAAGACAATGTTATCATACTGAGGTCATGCAAAAAAACGTCATCACTTAGCACTGATAAAACTGTATGCAACGCTTCAGATCTCAATCATCGGATAATAGCAGGAACTCCCCTAGAACTTCCCTCAGTCACAGTTAGTTAAAAGTAACGAGACACATTGTTCTGAAACCCTGCCATGCGTGCATTCAGAGACTTCCATGACAAAATGTCTTAACCAGTCAGTCTCACAGCAAACTGCGGCTTTTTGCGATTTCTGAAATCATCCAGAACATCGCTTTCAAACGCCAAAGGAATTCGGTTATGCAAGATGGGTAAGGTTTTCAAACAGGGGCCAGGGCTTTTCCACAAAAACACTGTCTGACGGAAACACTGTTGATGTCATCAGTGCCCAGAACTGAAATCAGGACCAGAAGAGCCAATGTGAAGGGAAATGTCCTAATGACATTTTGAATTCGGAAAAGCACTAAAATGACAATTTTAAAATGCATTACATATAAATTCCATTAAATAAATAAATTATATATTTTATATACATTTATTTTATAATGCATTATACACATAAAAGCTTAAAGTGTTACTAATATTTCTGATCAAAACGTTTCTAAAACTACTAGTGAGTGAAGATGCATTCATGAAACTTTTTTTATTCCATGGACCATGAAAGGTTCAATTTTGAGGAATAATTTCTATACAGGCTATAATGAACATCTGTGAAAAGGATAAAATTCCTTTGACATTAATGATCTCAACATGCCTGAGTTTGAATGCAAAATTGAATGTTGCATAAAGATTCTTTAAAAGTACTTCATTGTGTTGCATGGAAAAACTAACCGCATTTAGGTTTGAAATGACTTGTGGGCGTGAGGAAATAATGACAGAATTGTATTGTCTGGTTGAACTATTTCTTTAAACAATGAGTAACACAACAGCCATCTGGAGTGAAAGTCTTAGCTGGTGATTTATCACATGCATTAGTAAGTTCTGTTCCTGTCTCCTCACGCTATACTAGGTGTTCAGCTGGCTTGTCTGTGACATAATGTGTAATTTCTGTCCGCCATCAGTTAGTTACATGCAGTATGTTCTCAGGTGTTTTAGATACTGCGGTCAGACCTGCTTCCTCTGAATGAATAATGACTCCTAATGCTGAGACGGCTAAATACAAAAACATGTGTGTGATATCGCTGGAGTTCTTTTAAATTTCATCGCCTGGCAGGATTCAAGATCTGACAAAGAGTGTATATAAAACAAGAACGAGCATGACCATTTATGAATAAAAACTATACGCCACAAAAGACTTTGCATTTCACTGACTTTACCAGTAACCGAAAATAGCAGAAAATATGTCAGTGGTACTTAATGCATCACCACTTTCTCCAGCTATATTTTGTGTTGTAAATAAATTAGTGCTGTCAAACGATTAATCACATCCAAAATAAAAGTTTTTGTTTACATAATATATGTATGTGTACTGTGTTTATTTATTATGTATACATAAATACACACACATGCATGTATATATTTAAGAAAAATATGTTATGTTTATATATTAAATATATTTATATTATAGGAATATAAATATAGACATGTAAATAAATGCAAATATTTTCAAAATATATACTGTATGTGTGTGTATTTATATATACATAAAAAATACATAGAACACACACATATATCATGCAAACAAAAACTTTTATTTTGTATGCGATTAATCGCAATTAATCGTTTGACAGCACTAAAAATATATCTCATATGTCATAAATATACACAAAAACAAGACAACAGTGACAGAATTATGTTTAAGGAGGTAACATTATATCTTAAAGCTTTTGATAACCATTCACTGCAGTGGACATCATGCATCAGAGGGTTAAATAATTGTATAACGTATATTAACATACGTATATTTTTTTGTATTATTTGGAGCTGGAACGGTTTGATTAATCTCTTTTTTTGTCTTTTCTTAGCAAGGATTTGGGAACATTGATGGTGAATACTGGCTTGGTTTGGAGAACATCTACTGGCTGACCAATCAGGGCAACTATAAGCTGCTGGTGACGCTGGAGGACTGGTCAGGCAGGAAGATGTTTGCAGAATACGCCAGTTTCCGTTTGGAGACGGAGGCGGATTTCTACAGGCTGCGGGTGGGCCGTTACCACGGAAACGCCGGGGATTCGCTCACCTGGCACAACGGGAAACAGTTCACGACCCTGGACAGAGATCACGACGTGTACACAGGTATCAAACCAGCACTGATCGAGCACCACAACCAATTGCTTTACACAGGTTTACTGTCCAATAGGGGCTTTAAAATGTGCAGGTTCCTGAAACCCGAAATGGAAATGAGCTTGCATTATTGAGCTTGCATTATTATTGCACTATCGGTTCCATCGTCCCAAAATCAACCAAAATTTTTTTTTACTGATCGAGCACCACAACCAATTGCTTTACACAGGTTTACTGTCCAAAATGTGCAGGTTCCTGAAACCCGAAATGGAAATGAGCTTGCATTATTGAGCTTGCATTATTATTGCATTATCGGTTCCATCGTCCCAAAATCAACCAAAATTTTTTTAAAGTGTTTTGGTTAAATAATGTCTGTGGTTAACACAAGCTCAAGATTTTTTTACATTTTATTCTACAACATAAAATACGTCAGTAACAGAGTTATTATACACTGTATTAAAATAAATAAATAAATAAAAAGTAGTTTCATCTTAAAAAAAGTGTTTGTGCTGCTTTAAAATTTTAAGTATAGTCAACTCAAATATCCAAGTTGTCACTTAGTACAACTTAACGTTTAAGTTGACTAAACTTAAAATTTTAAGGCAACAATTTTTTTTACCGTGTAGTTCGATTAAGTTTAAAAAAATAAAATTAAAACCATAAAATAATCATTACTTGAAATCAAATAAATGTTAATTGAAATAAAAAATAAAACTACATACGTATAAAAAAAACCTACTGAAAATAACAAAAACACACACAGGGTACTAAAACTTTCAAATAAAAAAAAAAGAAAAATCTCAAATAAAAACTGAAAATATTAATAAAAACTATAATAACATCTGATCAGTAACACCCCACTTGTGTTTTTTAAGCTTTTTGTGTCTTGAAAACGTGGTTGTTTGCCATGGATATTAAACGTCACTCACTAATCATTTTCAAAGCCTTGCTGTGTTTGTAGTCGCATTCTTGAAAACTATTGCAACTCAAACTTTACAATTTTAAATAAAGATTGAAAGTGTTGTCGGAAGCTTAATGGTGGTGACATTGAAGTCATGTGACCATGGTGTAGTTTGTTTATAGCCTACGTTTAGCTTTTTACTTTTGGCGATTTTATTTACTGTAGGCTTTAAAATTCATGAAGGTGTGTTCATTTGTAATGATTATCTTGTGCAAAACATGCATGAATCAAACCTTTATTGATTATTTTCTGCATTATTCCAAAAGCCAATGAAAAATAGTGCAAGTAGTGTGTTCACACTGAAAATTCCAAAAGGAAAAAGTGCACTTTAAATACCCTGACGATGCACTTAATTAACCGAAAAAACTAAGTGTGGAATGTTGGATGCTTTATGCACTCAACAGTCGCAGATTTAATTACGTAGTGGAGGGGGCGGGGCTATCAGACTATAAGGTGATAAAATAACCTTATAAAATTCATACACTACACGGTTGAGCACACAGTGCATAAGTACATAGTGTATAGTGTGCCATTTGAAACGCAACTAGAGTTCACTTACTCAAAAACCTCATTTCCTCTCATACAGGAAACTGTGCCCACTATCAGAAGGGTGGCTGGTGGTACAACGCCTGCGCCCACTCCAACCTGAACGGCGTGTGGTACCGGTGTTCATTTGTAATGATTATCTTGTGCAAAACATGCATGAATCAAACCTTTATTGATTATTTTCTGCATTATTCCAAAAGCCAATGAAAAATAGTGCAAGTAGTGTGTTCACACTGAAAATTCCAAAAGGAAAAAGTGCACTTTAAATACCCTGACGATGCACTTAATTAACCGAAAAAACTAAGTGTGGAATGTTGGATGCTTTATGCACTCAACAGTCGCAGATTTAATTACGTAGTGGAGGGGGCGGGGCTATCAGACTATAAGGTGATAAAATAACCTTATAAAATTCATACACTACACGGTTGAGCACACAGTGCATAAGTACATAGTGTATAGTGTGCCATTTGAAACGCAACTAGAGTTCACTTACTCAAAAACCTCATTTCCTCTCATACAGGAAACTGTGCCCACTATCAGAAGGGTGGCTGGTGGTACAACGCCTGCGCCCACTCCAACCTGAACGGCGTGTGGTACCGCGGTGGCCATTACCGCAGCCGCTACCAGGATGGAGTTTACTGGGCAGAGTTCCGCGGAGGATCGTATTCCTTGAAGAAGGTCACTATGATGATCCGACCGAATCCCAACACTTTCCATTAAAACGTCACGTGAAGGAAAACTCAAGTCTAATGCGTCATAACTCAAAAAACGCTGTAAAAAATGGAATGTTACGTTTTTTTTTTTTTTTTTACTCAAAAACCTCATTTCCTCTCATACAGGAAACTGTGCCCACTATCAGAAGGGTGGCTGGTGGTACAACGCCTGCGCCCACTCCAACCTGAACGGCGTGTGGTACCGCGGTGGCCATTACCGCAGCCGCTACCAGGATGGAGTTTACTGGGCAGAGTTCCGCGGAGGATCGTATTCAAGAAAGAAGGTCACTATGATGATCCGACCGAATCCCAACACTTTCCATTAAAACGTCACGTGAAGGAAAACTCAAGTCTAATGCGTCATAACTCAAAAAACGCTGTAAAAAGTGCAATGTTACGTTTTTTTTTTTTTTTTGTTAATTATTGATTGTTTACTTTCTTACGAATTCATAATATGCAGTCATACATATGCAAATCCAGAAATAAGAAAGTGCAATGACTTCATGAAGGAAACACAACTCACGTCTTCTTGGGAATCTTCCCAATGGAGTTCAGGCGTTGTGGACACTGAAGACCAAGTGAAAATACTAGAAAAACTTCTGTCAGACAAACCTAGCAACTCAGGTTCCACGTGATTTGGAAGCTGAACAGCATCGTGTGCATCCTTACAAGTGTGCTTAAAACGGTCTGTATGTTTATGCGACCTTATTCTCACTGTAAGAAGTCTAACCTTGAAGAACCGTTATTTTAAGTTTACATTAGTGCTATAAAACATGACCTGTTATGTACTAATTGAGGCATTTGAACATATAGATTCTCATTTGACCTGTTTCTAGCATTGACTTCCAATCCAGGGTACGCTACAATTGTGCCCATGGACATCTAAAACAGCATTTTTGATGAAAAAATTAAACTTCTGTCATAATTTAGAGGTAAATCTAGCCTAGTCATTGTCTATGCACCTATTTACTAGATAAATGTAGCTTAGGAGACGTGAATTGGTACAGTACATTGCAATTGTGCTTTGAAGTGGACTACATAGGATTTTTGTTGACATTCAGAGGTAAATCTAGCCTAGTCATTGTGTATGCATCTATTTTCTCACTCATTTGTAATTGAAAAGGCATGACTTGGTTCAATGAACACATTTAAACCACAAAAGCAAAGCCTCTGCAAAAATCACAAATGCAAAGCATGTCTGTCTTGTATATTATTGTTTTAGTGCAACATTGTGCTCTGCATTCATATGTCCATGAATGATTTCACTCTGGTCCTTTAGACTGAGTGCCGTTTTGAAACCATTTGTATATAGAAACTGTGAGTGAGTGTTTTTGTAATGCAAAGTATGGTTGTGTACTTACAGAATTTTCCAATAAATTATGTAACAGCTACTACGGAGTAGAGACAAGCTCTTTTGTGTTCAGCTGCAAAGAACATACACAAGTCTTGCCCTATAGACTACAATACATTATAAACACAAAAGACCGATAGAAAGACTGAGCTCAAACCTCAATGTTTTCACTTGTACAAGCAACTCAAGGCTCTAAAGGGCCCTATGGGAGACTCTGAGCGCAAGAGAACAGACCCAAACCTTTGCTGCTCAAACATCAATCATTATAAATGAAAACGGTGTCATTAACATTAGTTTCCAAATGAGGAAAGTCTTGTAAATGACTGGAAAACACATTAAAGTCGAGCATGAAATGAAATTGGCATTTGGAAGCCATTTTATTTCTGAAATGTAAAAGCATTTCCAATTGAAACAGGACATTTTTGAGGAAAAATAAAATGGTGGAATTGATTGTATTAATTAGATATAAACTGAATTGTAAAAAGTACAGGTGATCAGAGGGGAAAGTCCTTAGAATAACATGCATTGTTGAATCAAGATCAGGAACATATTTTAAAAGAATAGTTCACCCAAAAATGAACATTTGCTGAAAATGTACTCACCCTCACGCCTTCCAGAATAGATGAGTTTGTTTCTTCATCAGATTTGGAGAAATTTAGCATTACATTACCTGTTCACCAACGAATCCTCTGCAGTGAATGGGTGCCGTCAGAATGATATTTTTCTTCAGTGAAAACATTGTCTCATCTCAACCAGGAGATAAATAGGCACATTACCGTTTAGATGTGAAAACAGTACAAAACAGTTCTAAACAAAAATTTGGGACTGTTTAGACTCTCATTCTGACGGCACCCATTCACTGCAGAGGATCCATTGGTGAGCAAGTGATGGAATGCTAACTTTGTTCCAATGAAGAAACATACCCATCTACACCTACAAATTTCAGCACATTTTCATTTTGGGATGAACCTAATAAAGCAACACACATTTCAGTTCAAACAACTTTTAAAAGTGCATGTAGCATGCTATGACCCCTTTAAGATAGTATAGAAGTGTGCAACAGATAATGAGAGCTTCTGTGGCATTCTCTCCATGTTTACTGTAAGTAGATGCCCATGACTGCAAGTAATGGACATAAAAGATAGAACAACACGCTGACTGTTCAGCACGACAGGGCATTTCAAGGGCACTAGGACAAGCACATACTCTGAATACCATGTGCTGGGTCACATCAACACATGAAGGTATTAGTAAGTTTATGTATAAAGCATAACATTGTGCAGGGTCAGTCAGTTCTCATACTAAAAGTCCCTTGTTTTCTGGTGCATTCTTTTAGTAGCCACCCTAAAATGAAAATTGCATAACCGCCCCTGGATAATACTTTGTTTAGTTAATGGTTTTGGTGCACAAATCTACCAACTACATGTCCAAGAACTGCAAGAACATGAGTACATTCTCTCCAAGAAATGCTTAGACAACCCTAAAGAAACAGCACCTGTAACATGCCTATAAATCAAACCCAGAGTACCTGATATGAGCTTTTAATATGCGTATCCCTCCATCTTCACCCAATTTGAGTTAAATCAGAACAGCAGCTATAAACGACTAAGTGCTGAGGAATATGAGACAGTTTCCATAGCTTTCCCTGATCACTGATATCCCTGTAACAGCACAGAGGGTTTGGAATCAATTTATTGTTGAGTCTCCAGACTAACTGAGAATCTGTGAGGTAATGAGAACCGTACGTCTGTGATCTCTCTGATAGAGTTCAGAGCACAAACAATGGGGTTCAATGTGCATTAGAGTGAGAGAACATGGGAAAACACTGACAAATGCCTAAAATAATAATACAAAAACAAAACAAATCTGAATTGCATGTTTCATATTTAAACGCTGAGAGTACTTGTTCCAAGAAAGATATCATATTGAAAAAGCATGCATTATGCATGCTACCATTATGTTTTAGAAACTCCGTAAAATGACCAAAATTGCCATGATATTCTTTAAAACAAGAGCTCAAAGACAAAATCAGAAATCTAAAGGCTGAGAAAACAGTGCTTGTAGATTTCCACACATTTCATGAAACATCTGGCCCCACGAAACATGAACAGAACAAATTTCTATATTCTTACGTAAACTGCTGCATTGAATTGAACGTGACATTTCGCATCAGAATGTTTTAGGTAGACACAAATCTGTTCATGAATGAAGTTCAATGTGTTTATGAAACGATGACTCAGTATCTCAGTATGTTCAAATGTCCAGATGAGATACATTGTATGTATAAATATAGACATAAGAAGTCAATTTCAAGCTTTTATGAATCTCTAAAAAATCTCTAAAAAATCGGGCACTAATAAAACGTACCATAATACAATGAAATATTATCAATATACACACTACCGTTCAAAAGTTTTGTGAGCATTTTTTTCAAAGAAATTAATACTTGTATTCAGCAAGAAATACTTGTAGAAAGATTTGTAGAAGCATATGATGTATTAACAGAATCTACCAGCAGAGGCAAACAGGACCTGATCCCTCGGTTTGTCAGATGTTAAAGAGATCATTCTTCCGGTTCATTTACGCCACTGGAAGGTGAAGTAAAGCACGTTTGGAGAGACTGAGAGAGAGCAGACAGATGAGGACTCACCCAGGTAAGGCATGCAGGGCACCATCTTGAGGGAGCGGATGTACTCTCTCATCCTGGCATAGTTCTCCTCTTTGGAGGTCAGATAGTCCAGCTTCTCAAACGTGGCCTTGTCCTTCCGGCTGATCAGCTGAAGAAAAACAGGAAAGTTGCGGCACTGATCAGAAGCTACTATAAAACAATAATTCAACACCAATCATTCACCATTTCCATGTTTCTTTAAATAATTTGACTAACATGATTGTTCTCAGCTATAAATAAGAGTGCAGCGCTCCATTTAAATTTTTTTTACCATGTTTACATCAATTCTGCACACCATTTTAACCCAAAATCAGAGAAGAAAATTAAGTCTGTAATGCGAAGTAATTGGACTGTTTTACTTGAAATTTCCATGTTTAATTCAATGCTACTTGCCATTTCGGTTTAATTATGTTAAATTTAATAGCAATTTCTGAATGAAAATAGTTTCAAAGTAAATCCGACACCTTTTTTTTTTTTTTCAGCATAGAACAACAGTCAGATCTGAACATCTGAAGGCTCAACACAGGTCTCATATGGACTTATTTTTTAGCATGTATTTTGGAGCTTGATGCCCATTTACATTCACTAAATGGAAATGAGTGGCTGAGGACTGCAGGTTACAGAAGATTTAACCCTCCTTTCCTGATAAAAATCTGGGTACTCAACTTGTGTTGTGGGTCAAATTGACCCCCAAATTGTTTACATGCAATTCACCAGAAATCAACAGCGAAACACATGAAAGAATCATGTAAAACAAACAACAACAAAACTCTACTGCAGGTTGTCAGAGACTTAAAAACAACATGAAATATGCAATAATTTGCAAATATATTTTTATGTTAAAAATCAGCTGCACAGACAAAATATTAAAAAATTTTTTTTGGTCTTTAGTGACTTTGCACACTGAGGTGAAAATAACCACAACTAAGTATAATTAATATCTAACATGATTTGTACTTGCATTTATTGCTATTTGTACTTGCCGCCTTATGTCTAGATCTCAAACCCTTATGAGGGTAAAATGGGTTTCTCACACTTTTCAGTGCTACAACAGACAAGTGACTAAGATCCAACAAACCATCCTTTCACAGATTTCTTTCTGACAGTGAAACTCAAACAGACGAAGAAGCATTCAATTCTCCTTGGATGATTCAGAAGACAAGTCTTCAGTTTCAAGTAAACTTTGAGTTTAAAGTTTCATAAGCTCTCATGCAATTCATATTTTATGTTTGGCAAGCTACAACAAAAGGTTTTTTGATTTTGACCAGACTCTTCGCTGTTTTTCAAAGCCTTGGATTTTGGCAAATTGCTTGGAAACCAATGGAGGTCAATTTGACCCCTAACACAATCGATGTAAGCAAAATTCGTACAGCCTTTCCAAAACACATTTGTGTTGAAACACTGCACGCGCATTCATTACCCTTAATAAGAAAGTCACAAAATTCAAGAAGAAATAAATGGTTAAAACAGCGTTTCAATGCACAGCTGGTGGATCATAAAGAGGGACCTTCTCAACACGCCGAGCAAATGCAAACAAACGGCTTCTAGCAGCCCGTCCCGAGTGACCTGCGGAGGGAAACCATCAGACCAATTGTTTTCGGATGCTTCTTTTAGGCCTCACAGCTGTTAACGGTCATGCCCGGGGTTTGACCTGCGCTACACACTCTGAAAACACACATGCATATCGTTTCTGGAGGTTAAAGCCCTTAAGATCTGTAGTATAGTCAATCATTTGTATGGTAAATCTGGGTCAAACTGTCCTGAAGATAAAGCTAATATTTGGTAACCGTCTTGGTTCAGAACTAAACTCCATGCAAGCATGTGAACGCAAACATGTCTCTTTTGGAGACTGTTTGGTGATGACAAATGAAATGACAGTGAAAAACATTTCTCCACTGTGCAAGTACTACAATATCTAAAAAAAATTTGAAAACTATTGCAAAACATCTAAACATTTGGGCTTGCTTTTCCCAATAGGTTTAATAGTTTATACTGTACCTTTGCCCACCCAGCTTGTTTCAAAATACAACCAACAACGCCAAAGCCAAAAGTAGGCATATGGTGCAAAACTCAGGAGACACCCGTGCCTCCATACATGTGCCTCATTAATAATGACTCTGGCTGGTCACGCCATGAGCTCATGGAAGCCGCGATCTCATTGGTTTACGAGGCTCTGGGGGACAAGGCTAAAGGCTTGTACATTTGCAGTGGTAAATACCTCATGATGGGAAGAAATAGACACATTTGAAATTCCACTGACCACTGCAGAAAACTGCGGGCAAAACACAGAGCTGTGGAGCACTTAAGCGCTCAAGACGTTGACAAGGAAACATCAAGGCGCAAGTCAAGGCACTCAATCAAACAACAGCTGTACAAATGCATATATTTTGAAAAAAAAAAAAAAGCTAACATGCATGTTATTGGCAAAAGGTATACAATTTAAGTATACAATACTGTTCAAAAGTTGTTTTTGAAAGAAGTCTCATATGCTCAGCCAGACTGATTTCTATTTGAATATATAGTAAAATGTAATTTATTCCTGTGATGCACAGCTGAATTTTCAGCATCATTACTCCAGTCTTCAGTGTCACATGATTCTACAGAAATCATTCTAATATGCTGATTTGCTGCTCAAGAAACATTTCTGATTATTATCAATGTTGAAAACAGTTGCGCTGATTCATGCTTTTTCAGGATTCTTTGATGAACTTAAAGAATGATGAAAAAACACTTAAAGACAAAAAGAACAGCATTTATTTGACATAGAAATCTTTTAAATGTCTATACTGTCACTTTTGATCAATTTAATGCATTCTTGCTAAATAACAAATAAATAAATCTTTGAATAAATAAATATTCATATTAAATAAATATATAGTTTGGCTGTTTATTTACTTATTTATTTTATTTAGCTAGTTTACATACATGGAAAAAAAAGTGTACAAAAAGTATCTTCTAAAAGAATACATTTAAGTGACTGATTTTTATTTTTATTTAATTTTACTGATAACATGCAGATTAAATGGTTATGGCTGATCAAAGAAACAATTATTTTAGATTTTACATCCAACTAGACAATTACTTTAGACTTATGCATTTAGCAGATACTTTTATCTAAATTGGCTTAAACTGATTTCAAAGTTTACATTTTAACAGTTCATGCATTCTCTAGGAATCAAACCCATGACCTTGGCATTTCTAATGCTATGATTAGCTACAGGAATGCACCTTAACATTTTCAGAAGAAACCATTAATAGGTTTGTTCTAATTACTAACCTTTAGTATGAGCAATAGTAACTAAGCCACTTAATAGCCACTAAGTGTAAGTACTGTAATACAAAATAAAGTCTTCACTTGGTAGGAGGAAATGTCAATTACATGGATATACTGTAAAAGGCGCACAGTGGGATTGGTGGAAAAAACTACTGCACAAGAGGAAATTTCCTTCAGTTCATGTTCAGACAGCCTGCTAATATATCACTCCACAATGACATGGCCCTTTCCCAACATGCAAGCCGACAAATATCCTTTTAGTGGCTGCATAGGAACATTTTTATGATGGGATTTCAGACTAAGCTAGATGGACGTCAGATAGCAAAGCTAAAGAAAGCTGAGGACCGAAGCTATAAAGACATACAGTAACTCAACTCACCCAGCATGGAAACTTAAGAGTGAGCTGATAAAGTGGAACATGGAATGGGATATGAAATCGGGATAGTCAGCATCTTGGTGTTATAGTTGGCAGTGGGATAAGAAGTTTCGGAAGACACTGTGTCATGTTTCACATTTGTGGTGAGCAGATTTGATAGAGATGGAAAATGTGATGGATGAATCTGCGTGAGGCGGGGAAGGGATGGCGTATGATTTCCTCTGAGAATACGGATGGATTGCAATGAAAGAGGAAGCACGGTATAGGAAACACGAGTGTGTGTACACACACACACACACACACACAAACACACAAGGCCTCGCTGCTTGGAATCGTCAGATATGCTTACATGAACTGCAAACATACTGGAAAAAGAGACAAATGATTTCAACACATGTAACCAAACGAAAAGAACAGAAACAATGACAAATGATTTAATTTTTAATTTGGAATAGTGTGATTCACTATGAGAGCTGCAGTTACAGCAAAAACAATGCAATAACAATAAACAATATATATATACACTCTCAAATTAAATATCAGATTATATCACTATTTGGGCTAAAATCAGCTAATAAAACTCATTGTTTCAACATGATTTAATCTCAGGAAATGAGGCAAGAAAATGTACAAATATGGGGCGCTGTGTGTACATTAATGAGGAAAAAAAATTAACTTAAATGATTTTAGCAAATGGCTGCAATATAACAAAGAGTGAAAAATTTAAGGGGGTCCGAATACTTTCTGTACCCACTGTATATAGTTAATACAATTGCAATTATATTGTAAAATAAAAAATGAATGCGTGATGATAATATAAATGTTTTTTTTAATTGTACAAGTTATAAAATTAATTTGTCTCCTTCACCTTCAAGCGTTCAAACCCTCCAGCTTTTAACAATTAAATTTCAGGATTTTATTTTGGCAGAATAGGTGAAATACTATAAACTTCTGTTCATAAAATTGTTGGAAATCATACGAACGTGTAAATAAAGTAAACGTAGTGCATATAGCATTCCCAAATGTGTGTTAAATTCACAGCACATTCAGAGATGATCTAATCTCTGCATGATAAACCTTAAAAAATGTCTTCATCTTTCTTCTGCAATTTTCTTTTTCATGTGTTTTCAGGCTGAAATATGACTGGAACATTTCTTGACAGGCTTCGTGAGATTTAGCCACATTCTTTGACAGTGTCCAAATATCAGGATATTAAAAGCAATTGAGAATGACTTATAAAAATTTGCATGCGTCTTTATTTAACGGACGAGAACAAATGGTTTATGTCATTACATGCCTTACAGATGCCTGTTCCCACCGTAATCATTAACGTTTAACGCAGGGAAGAACTGACACGAGGAATCCTGGCAGAAAGGCCTTTATTCCACCATCACACATGAAAGCGGACACACCAGCGAGACGATCAATGGAAACACTGTCAGATGGATTAACTGCCAGTGTAATGTCTAAATACAACAAACCAGGCTTCTGAAATCTGAAATCAAGCTTTGATCGTCTGTCAGTTAAAGTCTGTCACCAAAGTGCTTTCAGGTCCAAGAAAACATCGCTCCAATTATAAGATCAGATACAAGAGTAGCTTTCTGCTCGGAAACCAGGCTTGAAGCTGAAGAATTAGTTCCACTACAATTCCCGTACAGTGTGGATTTGAATTAATCTGGTTACAACATGCAGTACTGGATTATGTAAATTGAAATTAGAATGATGGGATGTGGAATTTAAAGGATTTGAATTTTTAAATCTGATGATGATGTTGAGACTAAGGCCATGTATAGTACACACTTGAAAGTTCCAACCGCATTTAAAGCCGGTAGTGAATCCCTTATATTATCATTTCAAGTGTGAATTTAACAGAACTAACTCTCGAAACTTTAGTCTAAAGGTCTTTGCACACTGAGTCCGAAATATGCGTTTTTTTTTTTTTCATATTCGTCATCCTTTCCTATCAAAATGCTTGCTACGGATGTGAAAAAGCAGAAAATCGAACCTGATCCGATTTTTTTTTATGACGGACGAAAGTTTCGGAGGCAGTGTGTTGACAACGTGTGGTCGTATTTATTTTTTAACATGCGAAATTTTCGGACGAGAAATTCAGACTCTTAACCAATGTATTATTACAGCAACCAAAGACTCATTATGTTTGGAGATTTTAACTAAACCACCGTCCACAGAGCCATTGTATTTTGTTTATGTTTTGGAAGGCTACTGCACAGAGTGCACTCTTGAAGGGTTGCCATGTCCACTTATTATAAGTGACGCTTATTAAGTGTCTTTGGGTTTGCTGTTTGGGCTCGGCTCCTAAAGCAAACCAAATTATGGAGTTAATAAAGTAGGCTGGTTGTGGTAACACGGCTTATTTCCAAAATAACACATTTTGGAGTTTATTATGGGTTTGCTCTTATATATTGTTTTTTCTAACAAGATTTGGCAACACTAATGAGTCCAAATGTACCATGTGGCCAATACGTCATTAACAACTACTTGTTCAGTTCGACTCCAGTCCGGCTACACTGCATAGAATTTCTGTAAATGCAGTTGTCGCTACCTGAATTTTTCGGCACTCAATTCGGTTGTTGAATGTGGCTGTCAATCCCGTAAATTACTGAACTCTGTGTGTACAGAACAGGATTACGCACTAAAAGGTGAAATGACAACCGGATTTGGCTGCAGTGTTTACGTGGCCTTTGTGTGGTCGTAGAAAGAGTACGAGTGGACGGTCAGTATGGAGAAGTCTGACCACCTGACGTCTGCCTGACAGGAAGTCCAGAGTCCAGCTGCTCAAGGAGCAGTTCAGGACAACAGCCTGGAGTTGTGTGTCAAACTATGGAGCTGAATGCGGAGCCGTTGTCCACAAACAAACCGCATTCTCACATATGTGTCCAGATGAGAGAGAGAGCAGTGCAGAATGAAGAATGACATCATCACGATGACACTACTCTTAAATCATCTGTTTGTTTCTCTTTGCATATGTTTCCATTCAGAACTGAATTGAGAAAGCTTTTTATCTATCTATCTATCTATCTATCTATCTATCAGAAACAGGCTTCCATAAGAGGAAAACTTTAAATAATCTAACTTTTTAATGAAAAAAAATCACTGGACAAATTAAAAGAAAGGTCAAAAGTCCTGGTCTGCTGTCACACTGCACAGTTTCATAGCTGTTTTGTTGCACTTTTAGAGAATTTGGTGTTTCCTTGCACTGCAGTACATGGCAGCACTAAATACGGGGGAACGCTATGGCCATATCTCTGGTTACAACCAAGTCCCTTTTGAGGAAAGTCTGTTCACTCGGTGGCCAATTAATTTAGAAAGCGAGACTTATTCTGCCATATTGCATGTTGCACTTTCTCCCATTCATAGTAATATGAGTGCACCGTCTTGGCATTCTGAAGTCTCTGATGCAACACTACACACAAGTATTGCACTGCATGTTGCTCTACCAACAAAAGCGACTTTGCAGATCGTCAACCTGTCTGCCAGGAAATCACTGGAGCTTATGGGATGAAGCATACATTGATCAAAACCCAAGACGAATCAACTACAACCATGGGACCATCTGTATCTGCGAGTGAGATTTTCTTGCATGCAAAAATGAATAAAACTAATGTCCACAGAACTCTGACCTCCCCCATCAATGAAGCCTGTAATGCAGCTAACAGAGTTTCTTCTGGTAAAAGTCAGAGCTCATAGAAATCACGGTTTTGGAAAACGGTCTTGCTAGCGGTAGTTCTGGGCTTTAGGGTGTTGAAAGCGGATATATACCATGTTTCGGGTGGTTTCAGCATGCCTAACATCGAATATCAGCCAGTATTTGCTCAATCTGCGATTCAAATAAATTTTCTCAGTGCCAGCTGCTGAAAAGCCCTCGAACGACAGGCTAATCAGACCGGAGAACACTGGATAATCCTTCTTCTGCGTTTGACATTACTTTTTTAAACAACAGTAGGGATTGAAATTACCCCTTTGCAACAAAGCCGCTGAAAAAAGCTCCTGTTCGGTGCTATAAAGCACAATAACGGAGTGACAGAGCAGGAAAATGTGTGCAGGACCTGGCAAAAGCATCCGGAGGTCTCTGGCTGAGAGAGCAGGTGTAAGGAAAGACGCATCGGTTGCTGGTAACTAGGGGATAAAACAAGTGCTACTGGTCCCTCAAGACTAATTAGACATGGGCTGCTTTCAATACAGTACAGTCAAATCACATCCAGCTCATACCTGCAGATGGGCCGTAAAGTGTGTTAGCTAACCATGTAATACTTTCCTGTTTTCTTCAGTAATGCTTGCCAAAATTCACCATTCACCATTGTGGATGGTTGAGGTATCATTCATGTAGCTCACATGGTGTGTGACGAGTTACAAGCCAGTTTAATACGAGCCATTAGTGTTCAAATCACTAATCATAACACTGAGTCCAAACCAGACGCGATATTGAGCTAAAAAGCTAAAGTAGGGCTGCCAGTCAGGGTTAACTATAACTAAAACGATTATAAAAATATTTCTGTTCATCGAAATAAAACTGAAATTAAATAAAACCCAAATCATAAGTTAAACTGAACTGAAATAACAATAATTTAAATCTAAATACTCATATTTAATGAACGTATAATATCTATTAAAACTAAATTAAAAAAAATAACAAAAAGCACATAACAAAATGACAAAAAATTTAACTAAAATTGAAATATAAAATAAAAGCTACAATAGTATACACATAATACTAAAATAACACTGCTGTCAATTGATTAAAATGTAATCGCTATTAACTGCACAAACGGCAATATTAAAAGAAATGTTATTTGGGATAAATAAGTATAAATAAATCTGTAGAGTCACTTATTGATAAATGGATGCTCTGATATTACGAGAGAAAAAAAATATTTAAAATATTTGTATAAAAATAGAACATTAAAAAGCTGTTACCATACACTGCCATTGAAAATTTTGGGGATTGGTATAAATATTTTTCAAAAGTCTCACCAAAGCTGCATTTATTTGATCAAAAATATAGTAAAAACAGTAATGTTGTGAAATATTATGATTCAAAATAAACGTTTTCTATTTTTTTATACATTGAAAGACGTAATTTATTTCTGTGATGCAAAGATGAATTTTCAGCATCATTACTCCAGTCTTTAGTGTCACATGATCCTTCAGAAATCAATCTAATGTGCTGATTTGCTGCGCAAAAAAAAAAAAAATCTTCATATTTTTGTGGAAACTGCGACACATTTTATTTTCCAGATTCTTTGATGAATATAAAGTTCAAACGAACAGCATTATTTGAAATTGAAACTATTTGTAACATTATAAATGACTTTACTGTCATATTCGATCAATTTAATGCATCCTTGCTGAATAAAATTATTAATTTCTTTCGAGAAAAAAAAATTTGATCCCAAATTTTTGAACAGTAGTGCACTTAATTAATTGCAATCCTGATGTAAAGTCAAATTCTGTCCTAAACTGCTGAAACATACATGCTGGTTGTTTGTTCTACAGTCTTCTGATTTACTTTAGGGCCACTGTACATGAGGTATTAACCAAACTGAGGAATGAGGGCGAGTAAATGATCATTTTCATTTTTGGGTGGAATTTCCCTGCAAATGTGGACAGATTAATTACTTTTCCTTGGAAACATGTTGCATCACACCTATAGTGAGATCATAGTGCAAGCATGTGAAGCTAGCCTTTGCACATACTGATAACAAAAAAAATTTGCTGCATGACTTTATTATCTACTGTATATGGTCATCATAGCCTTGAGCTTTTGAATAACAATTAATCATGAAGTCATTTTCTGTTGTTAGACTAACTTTCCATTTTAAACGACAGACGCTTGTGTTAAAAACCATCAGTTTCAAAGTGAGCAGGGAAAAATAATTACAGGACTAAGTGGGCAAAGTGTGGAAAACGTAATTATCGTGATGTATGAGCAACACATTTGTATCATTCAGACATAAATGACTTTACTGTCATATTCGATCAATTTAATGCATCCTTGCTGAATAAAATTATTAATTTCTTTCGAGAAAAAAAAATTTGATCCCAAATTTTTGAACAGTAGTGCACTTAATTAATTGCAATCCTGATGTAAAGTCAAATTCTGTCCTAAACTGCTGAAACATACATGCTGGTTGTTTGTTCTACAGTCTTCTGATTTACTTTAGGGCCACTGTACATGAGGTATTAACCAAACTGAGGAATGAGGGCGAGTAAATGATCATTTTCATTTTTGGGTGGAATTTCCCTGCAAATGTGGACAGATTAATTACTTTTCCTTGGAAACATGTTGCATCACACCTATAGTGAGATCATAGTGCAAGCATGTGAAGCTAGCCTTTGCACATACTGATAACAAAAAAAATTTGCTGCATGACTTTATTATCTACTGTATATGGTCATCATAGCCTTGAGCTTTTGAATAACAATTAATCATGAAGTCATTTTCTGTTGTTGTTCCCTTGACATCATATTTTATGTGCAATCCCTTGCATATTATATATAAATCTGGGCTTCACGTTATAACAGATATGTTCATATTTCTTAAGCCATACATAAACGAATCCCTCCCATCCACGTCACCCCGACCAACGCCAAACCTCCGGCGCCACGGACCTTCTTGACGCCTGTGGAACGGCTTTTAAAGGACAAACTGTCCCTGGTGCTCCTCTAAGGGTGGACGGACAGGGCCATGAACCTGCCTGCAGAGTTGATCTTGGCATCATCCACAGCCAACACAGAGGTAAGTATCACTGAACTAAACCTGCAGCTAACGGAACAGTAAAAACACTGCATTTTGAAGAGTCACTGAGTTTAAGACGCCTTATTGATCAGACCAATGGATCCAAATTGGAGTATAGTATAGTATAGTTTTTTTATTTGATTTGATTTGAATTTAAATCGATTTTAACTGCACTTCCTTAAATTCAAATGCGAATTTTGAATTCTGCTTCCTGTTTGTTAGCTCAAATTCTAATTCAAAATCAGAAACGGAACTGTAATTTAAAATGCATTCTAGATTCAGTTCTGAATGGCACACAAACCTGTGGGACACTTAAAAAGGTTTTAATTTCAGTTCAGTTGGGACGCTGCTTTTCAAGGCAGTATAGGCAGTAGTCAGCGAGGCCAATCAACAGGTTTTGAAACACAGCCATTGAGCGGTGACCAAAATCAAGCGGAAAATACATTTCTAGTCCTTCAAAGGTCATACTGTTCATTGAATGAAAGTGCAGGAAATTATTCATCTGCTGTTTTAATGATGAACACATCCTAAGAGTATCATTTCTTTCCATATTTCAAACATCTGGTAATTGTTAGGGGAAGTGGTCATCTGGCCTCAGACATGAAGTGTAAGAGGATCCAACGGCAAACGCCAAAAAACAGCACCCAGACCTTCAGTCCTCAACCTCACAAGCTCCTGTATGCTTCCGGACTCAAACAAAAGCACTGGATGTCGCTGGCGTGACCCAGCAATCTGTTGATTAAACAGCCAAAGGTTTGAGGTCTGTGATGAGTCTGGCTTTATTTAGCTATACTGTGGGGAGAAAACCATTCCCAGAAGTGAGCCGAAAGTGAACCGTGAACTGTTTCTTAAGGACAGTCTGATTCATTAAATAAAGTAAATAAGAAAACAGTGTCCCTTAGGGTGCAGGTTTGGATTTTGTCATTCAGACAGCTTGGCAATGTGTGTACAGTAAATGTTGAGGGTGTTTCTTACCGCCCAGGTCTTGCTCAGTCTAAAGATGGGAGCGCTTTGCAATGTCGACACCACCGACACCATAGAATGAAGGTTATTCAGCTCTAGAAGTTTCTGCAGACATAGAAAGCAATTATGAATTGATATACAGTTCAGAAAACTCAATGCACAAACCACAAAAAGGGTGTTTAAAGCACAGGAGAGAGTCAACACTGCAAAAAAAAAAAAAAAGATTTCTTCCTCAGTATTTCATCTGGTTTTCCAGAACAAATATTTAAACATTCCTAAATCATCATAAATCACTTAAAAAAAACATTTACTTGAGAAGTAAAAGTACTTAACCCTTGTGCTGTGCTGAAAATCCTTTACCTAATTTAGTGTTCCTGGTTTAAAAATGATAAAAAATTGCTTGTAAATCTCTCATTACACTATATTATCACCAAATCTTGGTTTTAATATTTTGTCAATTAGTTCTTGAGAGAAAAAGCATTATTTGTGCATAATTTATATGCACAAATTTATTACAAAAATAAAAAAAAAAATAAATAAAAAAAATTTGGGGAAGATGTTATACCCAGTGTAAGCTATGTCAGCAGCTTTTAGTCCAATGCAAGTAAGTTTATGCTTAAAACAAGAAAAACCATCTGCCAATGGGGTCAGAAAAAAATACTTAATTCAAAGAAAAACAAGTTTATTTTTCTGACCCCATTGGCAGATATTTTTCTGGTTTTACACACACAAAAAAAAATATATATATATATATATATATATATATTTGTTTGCCGAAAATTCTATAAAATACAATTTTAAAAGTGAAAAAAAACCAAAAAAAAACCAAAACAATCTTACTCCATTGATAGTCTTTTTTTATTGTTTGAAATGTAAAGTTACTTTTTATAACTGTGAGACTTGCTGTGAAACATTCTGTATTGTAGAAACCGCTATAGAAACAAAGGTGACTTGACCAGTTACGTCATTTTGTTTCTCAAGTAATTGCATCTTGACTCAAGAATGTTTAGATACTTAATAATAATAATAATAAATAATTCATTACATTTATATAGCGCTTTTCTAGGCACTCAAAGCGCTTTACATTGTCAGGGGGTATCTCCTCATCCACCACCGGTGTGCAGCATCCACCTGGATGATGCGACGGCAGCCATAGTGCGCCAGAACGCTCACCACACACCAGCTTATTGGTGGAGAGGAGACAGAGTGATGAAGCCAATCAGTAGATATGGGGATTGTTAGGAGGCCATGATGATCAGAGGCCAATGGGCAAATTTGGCCATTGGCCAAAAAAACTTATAAAGGAAAACAAAACAAAAATGCAGAAGAAGAAAATAATTATTTGCATTTATATGGCAATTGCTTCCATTTTACTGGTTGCATTTCATCATGTTTTGCCATTAAACGTATGTAATGAAAATTTCTTCATAAAGGTTGAATTGGTTTGCAATTTGTGAAAATGCAGAAAAATGCACTTTTAGCGAAGCAGACATGTACTACTGTCTGTTTGTTAGGTTAGATGATGTCACAGCTACCGCCCACACTCAAAACTCCCTTTACTGCTCTCCGATTGGACGTCGTCCACTAAAAGACAGCGACCTTCAGTAAGATACGGACCTGCTTTCATCATTACTCCTACAATGAAGACCCAACAAACTCTAGAATGATGGAAAACTGCTTTGTGCTCGCTTCAGCAAATTTGGCACGCCCAGATCCACTCCATGACACATGATGACTACAATCTGAGGGTTTTTTTCCCAGCTTTTGTTCTGTCAGCAAAGTGTTCCTCTGAGATTTCTGAAGGATGATATTCCAGCCGCTTCACTGACGTGGCTTGTTTTGATGAGTTTACTGAGATGAAGACAGTACAGAGAAGGGCTCTTCACTGCTGTCTTCATCCAGATGAAGGGTGGGCAAACATTTATCAGAGTAATTATCAAGTTTAAGATGAAAAAAGAAACCAAACTCTTCACACTGTGTTCAATTGCATTAAAAGTGAAGCGTGCAATTTCTGTGCCACTTGCATGTTTCCAAAAATAATAACAATGTTTTAGTAACTGCATATTAAACTGTGATAAAAATAAATTACTTTGAGAAAATTGCACGTCACCTTTGAAGGAATAGTTCACCCAGAAATGACAGTTTGCTTAAATTTTTTTTTTTTTAAATTTTTTTTAATCATTTATCATATTTGTTTAGAGATGCTTTGGCTTGTAAGCGGTGCTTGATCTGTGCAGATTTCTCTCCTGATTCAGACCAGATGATTTTTTCACTGGAGGAAGCAGTATTACAGATAGAGAACTCGTATTTTAACTGCAAGCAACGTTTTGATGTTAACAAGGTCATAATGATGGATTTGTTTCTTACAAACACACAAGTTTTGGCTTCTCAAGATGTTAATTGATGGACTGGAGTGGTGTGGATTACTTGTGGATTATTGTGATGTTTTTATCAGCTGTTTGGACTCTCATTCTGACGGCACCCATTCACTGCAGAGCATCCATTGGTGAGCAAGTGATGCAATGCTACATTTCTCCAAATCTGTTCCCATGAAGAAACAGTCATCACAATCTTGGATGGCCTGAGGTTGAGTAAATTCAGCACATTTTCATTTTTGGGTGAACTATTCATT